>NC_056741.1:1640206867-1640466867 GCF_019279795.1 Protopterus annectens | reverse complement strand
CAGTACTCCTCAGCTCCGATTACCCAGGTTCTCCCGCAGCCAAAGAAATCTAGACCACCTTCAAGGGCTTCCCCTCACCGGCACTCTGGTCAGTGTCTGCGGCTTCGTTTTCAAGATCAACCTGTAGTCTTAGTGAGGCCGAGATGGACAGGATGATGCGGAAGTTCATCCGCACCCAGATCCAGATGGGAGTCTTGCCAGCCCCCTCTCCCTCCGGAGCAGGGAGATCACAGCCTTTCTTCACCCCATAAACTTTTCTCCAATACGGCCGTCCAATTTGGAGTCTTTGGATCTGAGGGCCCTCTGGGTTGGAGGGTCGGTACCGATGGTAGAGTGTTCCTCGACACCAGCCATTGCCTTGAGTGTGTTGGATCCAAGCTATCGGAGCTGTAGCCTCAGCATCAGATCCAAGGGAGTGCTTTCGGCTCCGCTCTTGTCTGAGCGCAGTCTCCCTCTCAGCATCTTTTCTCCGACTCCCCCCGTCGGGTCCAAAGGGTGCTGCTCCTCTGCTCGTTTCTCAGGACGTCCGCTCTCCCTTGGCTTTTGACGTGGTGGAGATGGTCTTCTCGAGTGCTTCGAGACCACTGACCATCTCCTCCCCGGGCTCCCTCCTGACTCCCTCAGCCCTGGGTTATGGCCCCGACTCTCCTGTCCTCTCAGGGATAGTGCATGCTTGATTTGCCTCAGGAAGCTCCTACTCGAGAGCAACTAGTTTGCGAGTCCCTTCCAGAGAGTCCCACTGAGGAGGGGGCACATGGACTCCTCTCCAGAGACCCTCATGGATGACACCGACTTGGAAGAAGGGGAAGGTTCCCCCAGGTCACCCCCCCCCCCAAGATATGTTTCCTTTGGAGACATCATGGAACTTCTTCGCCAAGGGGGGGGGGGGGGGTCCACCCAAAAAACAACCCTGGACGAGTCGGTGTTCCTAGAGGCATTTGGCATGGGCGCCAACTACCTTTTGGGTGTCCTCTTCTGCAGACTTGCTTGTGGATCTGATAACATCTCGGGCATGGAAGTAACCAGACACCATGGAGCCTATTCCCAAGTGTCCAGATAAAATTCAGTCCTCCACCAGATAAGGCTAGCTGGAGTAAGGGGTCCCCAGTAGATGCTGTGATGGTGGCAGCTGCCACAAAGGAAGAGCTCGCACAGGAGTGCTCTATTCTCCATCCTCCTGACTGGGAGTCGAGGACTGTGGACCATTTGGGGAAGCGGATGTATGCTTCAGCAACCTTTACCATAAGGGCGCTGAACTATATGGCACATGTCATCCGACTGCAGCGTGACCTAGTGAAAGAAGTTGCTGAGTCTCCTCTGGAGTCCATGTTGGCAGAGGGCAAGAAGACGTTCACACGAATGGCCACTCTAAAGGCAGTAGCCAACACATCCATGTGCCTCCTTTCCCAAGCTACGGAGGGAGCTGCCACGGCGGCCGGGTCCGGTGTTGCCATGAGACGTCACTCCTAGCTCCAGCTGTATCAATTCCCTTTGCTAATGCCCCCTATGATGGTTCTTCCCTGTTTTGGAAGTCTGTGCGTGAAACACTGGTCCAGAGTGAGAAGGATGGGAAGACATTGTCTTTCTTCAGGATCCGCTTCTCCGGCCCTCAAAGATCCTTCTCTAGGAATCAGCGAGGTGCAAAGATGATGTCGTTCCAGAAATCTCATTTCTCCTGGGACACTCAGGACTCATCTTCCCTCATAAGCAGAGGGGGTTATGATAGGTGCCGGCCCAGAGGCAGAATAGGTCTGTAGAATTTTGGGTTGCAAGAACTGTTCTCGGACAGGCCCATGCAGCAGACCTGAGGGGCTGCCTAACTGTTAGTCTTTGGAGGCAGTTGGGGGTCGCCTCTCTCTACAGCCAGCAGAGTGGGAGTCCATAACAACAGACCATTGGGTGTTGCAAATCATATCCAGAGGTTATTGCACCCGATTCATAGAGCCACCTCTCCCACCAATACACCTCTCAGACGTTCCATCCACACAAAGGGAGGTAGCAGCACTGGAAATAGACAAGCTGCTAAGAAAACAAGTCATCCAAACCGTCCCCCCAGACCAATCCAGATTGGGCATTTATTCCAGGTTTTTTTTAGTGCCAGAGAAGACTGAGGATCTAAGACCCATTCTAGATCTTTCCTCCTTGAACATATCTCTAGCGAAAGAAAAATTCCGGATGGTCACCCTTCAGTCCATCCTGCCCTACCTACAGGAAAAAGATTGGATGTTCTCAATCGACCTCCAGTACGCCTACTATCATATCAAAATGAACAGGCACTACCGCAGTTTTTTCCACTTCTGGCTGGGGGCCAATCATTATAAACTCAGGGCCCTCCAATTTGGTCTCACTACAGCCCCCAAGTTGTTTACCAAAGTGATAGCGGTAGTAGCGGCTCACCTGAGGCACCATGGAATTCGAGTCTTTCCTTACCTGGACTATTGGCTCCTTGCTGCCCCCACCAAGCATCTGCTGTGCCAAGCCAGAGACTATTTTTTTGGTATTAGCGAACAGTCTGGGTATTGCTATAAACCTCAGCAAATCGTCACCGACTCCAGTCCAGGCCCTGGACTTTGTAGGAGCTCTGTTAGACACCATACAAATGCAGGTTTACCTCACCCTAGAAAGGGTACACAATTTGAGGCTTCATGTTTCTTACATTCTCCAGGCTCATCTTCCCTCAGCAGAGTTAGTTATGCAGGTTCTGGATTTCATGGCAGCCACAATCCGTCTTCTACCCTTTGCATGACTTTACATGTGAGTTCTCCAGTTGATGCTAGCAGTTCAATGGTCTTTACTATATCTACCTTTTTCTCATCCAGTTGGGATTTCCCCGGCTTGCGGAGAGTTGCTTCACTGGTGGATTCTCTCCCTGGACCTTGTCAAGGGATGTCCCTTTGTTCCATCCTTTCCCATAACCACAGTGACCAAGGAAGCTTCCCAGTTAGGGTGGGGGGCATTGCCCGAGCAGAACTGTCCAAGGCACATGATGCCTTTCCGAGACCAATTGGCATATCAATGTCCTGGAAATGAGGGCAGTTTGTCTAGTGTTGCAGGCCCTTCATGCCCATCTTCCTGTAGGGACTATTGTTATTCAGTCAGACATGTCAGTAGTCTGGTACATCAACAATCAAGGCTGAACTAGATTCTACTCCCTTTGTCATGAAGCCGTAAGTGTGTGGGAATGAGCGATCTCCACTGGCTCTTTTCTGGTGGAAACGCTCATTCCGTGAATGTCCAGCATTCTGACGGACAGGCTCAGCAGGAGTATTCTGATACCTTACGAGTGGTCCCTGAATCCTTCAGTAGTGGAACAGGTCCCCTCAAGTTGGGTCAGCCTTCCTGCGATCTGTTTGCATCTCCTTTCAATGCGAAATGCAGTGGGTTCTTCACTCTGAATCCCCTCGGGGGAAGGCCCCAGAGACGAACTGGTTCATGCTTGGCCTCCCAGTCTTTTTTATGCTTACCCCCCATTACCTCTCATTCTGTAGTTTCTTCAGAAAGCTCTCCGGTTGGGGAGCATAGTAATCCTTATTGCTCCATTCTGGCCTTGCCAAGTCTGGTTCCCCTCCCTTTGGTCTCACCTGGCAGTTCCACCATGGATCTTGGATCCGGATCTCATTTTGCATCCCTAGTGGATTCCTCATCCGGACTTGGACAGTCGGAAACTCACCTCTTGGCTGCTCCATTTCCCAGTAATGATTAGTATTCCCAAAGTTTCCTCTCCAGTTAGAACTATTTGGTAGCGGCTCACAAGTCTTCTACCAGAAACGTACATCATACCAAGTGGAAACAGTTCTCTATATGGGTCACTCAGCGGCACCTAGATCCGTTTAATGTTTCGGTTCTGACTATTCTGGAATTCCTAGCAGGTATCTTTCACCAAGGCGCTAGTTCCTCTACCGTTAAAGTCCAACTGGCTGCCATCTCTAACTTCCATGTGGGGAAAAATATGGCTTCCCTGGCTTCTTCTAGACTTTACAGGACCTTCCTTAAAGGTACCTTTTTTTTTAAGACCTCCCCCAGTGAAAGATCCTACACCTCCATGGGACTTGACCTTTGTACTTCAGGCTCTAGTCTCTCCTCCCTTTGAGCTCGCGGCATCAGTAGATTTACAATTCCTATCTTGGAAATCTGCCTTTTTGGTGGTTATCACATCTGCTAGGAGGGTGTGAATGCCCGTGCCCTTGCCCAGCAATCAAGGAGCCTCAGTCCTCACCACTAACACCAAAGAGGGTGTCTCATATATGAGGAAAGGATAACAAATACACACAGTAAAGTGCAATTTTTCTTAAGAGCACACAGAGATCACAGTCAGCCCGGGGCTGGTCGCTCCTTGCTCTCCAGGTCCCCAATAAGACTCCCCACTGGCACAGCTATAGGGTCCAGATCTTAGCTGGGCAAGCTAAAATCTCCAGCACCCTCTGTCCAACCAGTGCTTCATGTCCCTGCCCAAGTAGCTGACACACACACACACACACACACTTTGAGATAAGAGTTTATGCAACCACACAGACATTACTGGGGAAGGCTGGAACAGGTTCTCCAGCTGTGCCACTTTTACCCAGACTATACGGTAGTCCCACCTGCCATCACCCAGCTAATATTTATCAGCTATCCAAAGGCCCTTAAAAGGGTGTCCAATTATTACTGTGTAATATTATTATCCAATTGGTAGTATGACTAATCAGCCAAAGCTTATTTGGTGTGACTTGGACAATAAACTCTATAAATATGCAATGTACTCTAGAGCTTAAATTATCTCTACACAAACAAGCCACATTTAAAAGGTTTTAAACTATTTAATAATAATTAAAACCACAAGACAATACTTTCTACTATACAGTGCTAGTCAAAAGTTCAGAGATCACACAGAAATACTTAAAATAATTCAGTAGTACAGTTCTGACATAACAGAAAAACACTTAGTCTAATCTTTCTTGCTATGTCTAATCTTTCTTGCTATGCCTAAAAGAGAACACAAGTCTAAGATAACTTACATGTAAGCAAGAAACAGTGCTGTAAGTTGGTTGATCCAGACAAAAATGCTTAATAATCTCTGGTTTTCTCTGTTTAAATTGCTATTGCAGTTCTGATAAACATTACATCATCTCTTTTACACTTTCCTGGAGTTCCCGGGCTACACATTAACTGCATTTACATTCTTAACATCTCTCTCTTGTTTTGCAGCTGGTCAGGAACAGAGCAGTAAAAATACATTTGCATGTTAAAATTTAGCAGTTTAACTCTTGGTTAAAACAATAGAAAGAATTTCTTCATCTAGACTTTTCGGCAACTTCAAAGGGTCACCACATGCTTTTCTTTGGTCAGTAGAGTGCACTGTTGTCACATTTCTTACCAGTTCCACGTGTAACAGTATTTCTTTACATTTAAGACAACAAGCCTATAGTTTACATTCATATTTACAAATGATAGAATTATCTATAAAATTCTATCTGGCTAGTGTGGCAGCCTTCACCCTTCTCTACCAGTCTTCACATTGGGTATCGGAACTTCAAGCATTGTCCATTAAAATTCCTTACATGATTTTTCATAAGGACAGGATTTCTTCTCTCACTAATCCTTTTTCTTCCCAGAAACCAATATCAATCAAGCTATCAGTCTTCCTGTTTTCTTTCCAAATTTCCAAAATAGGGGTGAAATTAAGTTAGACTTATTTGGACGTACATAGGCAAGTTTTATTTGCACAGAACAAAATCTTTTTGCAAATCTGACCAGTTTGTCTCCTTTTAGAAACCATTTCTGGGTAAGGCAATTTCTAAAGTAATCATTTGGTCGCTGGATTTCCCAATGTATCATGCAAGTATATTCTTATAAAGGCATTTACCCTCCGGGTCAGGTAAATCCCCACTCCACTAGGTCCATGGCCACCTCAGTGGCTTTTTGGTCTAGGGTGTTGCTGGATGACATTTGTTCCGCAGCTACTTGGTCCTCATATCATACTTTCATATCTCATTACAAATTGGACATTGTTTCCTAGGAGTAGGGCATCCTTTGGCTCCATGGTGCTCAGGAATATCCTTGCATGATGGCCACCCAGGTGTTGGTAGCTGGGGACTCTGCCCCACAGGTTGAAGACCAAATGGTCAACTACTTCAGATAAAGAAGTTATGTACTCACCATAGTGTTCCATCTGAGTCATTGTGGTTCATTTGTCTTCAACCATCCCCCCTCCTTCCCCCTGACCTCATCAATAGTGTTCTAACCTTGTATATGGGAGAGGAGCATTATTGTGGCTCTCCTGGTTAGGCTTGGCTTGGTGCTTGGCAGCCATTAGTGGTGAGGTCTGATTGGGTCGGGCTTATGTTTTCTTGTGCAGCAAACCCGATCTGAGGGAAGGAATGAGATGGGAGCATTGTGGGTAAGGGGAGGAGCTTGGACCAGATGCTAGTGATGCAGCCGTCTCGGATCCGATTTGGATCCAAATACCCATAGGTTGAAGAAAAATGAAGTACAACTACTCAGATGGAACATTATGGTGAGTGCGTAACTTCTTTTTAACTAATCTCACTCTATTTTTCCGACTAAAGTAAAGAAATACTATTCCCTGGTTTCTTATTAGCAAGGCAAGATGAAGTATGTGACTGGTCCTGTCCTTTGTCAGGTTTCAAAAACAGGCTACTCTGAGACTTTTGTCTCATCTAGTATTAAAACATAATTTCAGCGCTGGATTACAGAATGACAACACATACATCTAGTCATCTGACTTCTGGTTCCCCCACTGCCCCCTTTAGTAGAAACTAAGCCAGAATCTTGCACGTGTTACCATACACAAATATAGCTTTACTAAGATGTGCTATAGCATCTGGAAGCTATAAAACCATTTCAAAAACTTCCAACCTTCCATGCTAGCAATTAGTTCACCCATAGGGACAATACAGTAGGATTCCTAGTCCTAGTTTTCACAAACATTTTGTCTCTAGCTGCAATCAGAACTGTACGATACAATCTTTATGGCCTAAACCAGGTAATTTAATTTCAGATTAGTTTTCAGAGTTAGCTGGACTGATACCCTCTTCTCTTCCAGTATTCTCTGTTAAAATATATTAATTTCAACAGTTACAATACAGTCTAACATACAGCTGTATTTCTTTTCTGTCCAGCATGACCCACTGTTGGTACATTTTTAGCACAAGCAGCTTTACAAATACATTTTCAACACAAACACCTGTACAAATCAGTTAGATATACAAATGACATATAATTATTTACAAAACTCCAGTTGGCTATGCTAGGCTATGTTACACATCCACTACATTACTTCTCCTGGCATAGCTGGCACTACCTCACATCATCACACCTTCTACTTGGGTAAATAACATGTCAGTAATCAGGTAGTTGTCATCAAAGTTGCTGGCTAATTGTATAACATTCTCTTGTGAGTCAGCAAACAAAAATTAATATATCCTTACTTCAGATCACATTCCACCAACATTCTTCTGAGTTGTTTTGGCCTGGGGCATCTGTAATATAGTGACTTGATTCTCTCTCTCTCTCTGTACACACACACACATATATATATATATATATATATATATTTATATATATATATATATATACACACACACACACACTCAAAATACTATAGACTAGATGATCTGTATCACTCTTTTGCAAATTGTTTAGAAATCCACTTCCCCATATTCCTGAGTAAATTCCGTAGTTTCCGTTTTTTTAAGGAATGCTACTGTAATAATAATCCCTGCACTGATCTTATTGTAATTGAGTATGCAACGTCCAATAACAGTAGATGCTACGATAGGCGGTCACAGCTGGAATACAAGTTATTTTCCTCCATCCCAACTGAGAAAGAATCAACCTGAAAATTCCTACAGGTGAGTTTAAAAAAATGTATCCTGTAGCTCTGGTCCATGATTTGACTCATGGTCTCATGATAGTATAACTGGAATAGATGGTCCCTAATTTCTTTTTCCAACTTAATATGACCGAGTAAGCCCAGTGGAAAACTGTCAGTTTTTCAAATGCATATAAGGGAGCACAAAGTGGTTAAATTGCTTTAAATGTTTTATTTACCTTTTGTTGGCTGAGTGAGTCCTACTATGCTAGTGACCTCTTTTTATGGGAGACCTAAGAATGACTTCTTCAGAGTCCCAGAAGAGACAAATGAAGGTTGAAGAAATCAAACCCTGTACCCTTCAAATCAGTTGTTTCATGAGGACCAATTTATCTCACTTAATTCTTGCCCTCCCAAATGTATTCCTTCAAATCATTATTAGTTACAGTCCACCAATTCACCTCTGGTTGATTAAAAAAATTATACATCTGACCTGTTTAGAAAATGAAAGGGACTAGAATCATTTTCACTGCTTGTGTCTTCCTAACCATATCCATATCCGAACTTCCAGCTTCAAAATGTTTGTATTATCTTTTGTTTAGTTTCTTCCTACATATCCTTAGCTGACATAATAAAATCCTATTTAATCCATGCATTTAAATGCCCTGTCTTTTGCAACAGTAAATATGGGTATTGCTGAACCAATTTCACATATAAAATGTATGCCTGTACTGAGAAGGTTGTCATTTAGTTTCTAGCTGTTATCACTGCAGGGGTACTTGCATATATCTAAGGTAAGAGTGTTTATAACATGTCTGCAACCCACCTAATTCCTGAAATATGTTCCCAGTTCAGGAACAGACTATGGCTAATGATAAGGGCTGGCTAGGGGGGATGAATGAGATGGCAGCAAGTTCTTCTGTCCTGGTGGGGAAGATGAGTGGAAACCCAATGCTTGGATGGCCTCTAGTTGAAACAATAAGACTCGCAGGACATCTCAAGGTAAGTGCAAGAGGTGGCCATAATGTCCTGAAGTCATCACACTACCTGCTTCCACAGCTAAAGAAGTTGACCTGCCCTGCAGAAGTGATCGCTCCCAGAGGCTGAGTTTTAGTACTCTTTATTGGATCTCTTGCTTCATGTGCCTTGTGCAGAGTTGACATTAAGCTTGACTTCTGACTAGACAGTGGGCCACCCAGGGAAGATTCTCATCTGTGTTACCTGGAAAGGAGCAATTGGGGATCCAGTGATAGCGAGCAAAGCAGCTGGGGTGGGGAGCCTCAGGCTGTGTCGGGTTTAGGTGAGCAAAGGAAAAAAATGGCCATTGAAGGGTCTGTGGTTCAGCTCGTAGACTTCAGACTGTCATATGAAGTCTGGTGCAACCTCTTCTCTTGCGTTGATAGCATACAATTAGGGAGCATGGCCTGATTGTAACACTGTACCTGATGCAGGCCTCTTTCATCTCTGCACCACTATTAGTAGATGTTTGCAAAATCTGGTACCCTGTTGCTAGTGACCTTGCATTTTATATTTGTCTCTATAGGCTTTGTCTGTATGACTGCATGCAGTTTCACTGGAGAGGGGCATGAGTCAAGGCCTCCCTTCCCTTCTGCTTTGTCTGATAAGTCAGATGACCCAGAATTGTCTGTACAGCTCTCTATTAGGTGGTCCCTTCTTTGGCAAAACTTTCAGACTCCTTAAGTCAACTGTGGACTGACCTGAGGCATCCTGTCCTCCTCCCAGGGACTTCTGAATTATTTGGGAAAGAACAGTAGGGGAAATGCTGTGGGTATCCTCTGTATGCTTTTTGAGAACAGAAATGCTGTTTGTGGAGCCCAGACTCAGAAATATACCACTCTGCTCCAAAGATGGCATACGCTGTCTACTAGACCCCAGCTACATGAGGTGGGATGTTCGATACTACAGTAAACTTTTGTGTAATGTTTTCTGATCTGATGATTGCCTTTTCATTCTTCCTCACTAATGGGTCTCTGATACAATATCTGATCTGACTCGACCACTTTCCAACACTTAGGAGTCTCCTCACTCTTACCCATAATGCACCATATCTTCCTCAACTCCCTAGATCGTATTTGCCACGTATTGCATCCAGATATGGTTCCAGTCTTGGATCCGAGGGAGTTTCCCTCCTCAATTCTGACTGCATCCCTGACTAGCACTGCTCCCTTTTTGTCAGATCAGAGTGGGTCCTGGATCCGAGATGTTGGCATCCGTCTCTAGGGGGTTGACTTCAGGTCCATCTTTGTTGGATTCGACCTTTGACAGCTTGGGTCCAGTTCTTTTGGGAGGCCTCGGATCCGTGGGTGCTTCTCCTCTCTCCCCTCTTGTAACTTCTGTTCCGTGGGGGGGTTCCCTGGGCCCCGTCGGCCTTCTGGGTTGCAGAAGGGGCTATCCCTAGATTTAAGGAGTTGTCATCTCACAACCAGCATCTACCCTTTTCTTCACTGGATCTGAGCACTGAGCCTGTCGTTCCTGTCCTAGGTCTGCCTGTGTCGAGGAGCCTCCAGACCACTTCCTCTCAGGAGTCCCCTGTCTTCCGATATGTCCCCCGAACACCCCATGTAGGAGGTCCCTCAAAAGAAAAAGTGTAAAAGGAGGCACATAGACTCCCCTAGGAGTCCCTCTGAGGACACCAATTTTGATGAGGGAGAAGGATCTCCCTGCTCATCACCTGAGGAACTCCTCCAGCAGAAAGTTGGATGGTCTTCCCAACCTCTTTTTTTTGAGGAATCTGTGTTCCTGGAGGCTTTCAGAATGGGTCCGTCTAGGTCTTGGTTGACTCTCCCGGTCGATAAGCTGATTGGTCTAGTCTCTCGCCAAGCCTATCCCCAAGCATCCCTTTAGGTTCCCGAGTCCACCATCAGATCGTATGCATTGGAGTAAAGGTGTTCCTGTAGATGCTATTGTTGTTGCTGCAACCACTAAGAAGGAGCTAGCAGAGCTCCACTGTCCATCTGCCTAACAAAGAATCTAGAGTGTTGGACGGACATGGAAGGTATGTTTACTCCCAGCTACCTTTTCAGTGAGGTTGTTGAACTACTTGGCACACTTCACCCATCTGCAGGGAGACCTGGTTTAAAGAATTATCCAACTCTGTCGCCGAGACCATGTAGGGGGAGGACCTGAAAAGTTTCTCCCCAACTCGCTACTCTTTCTTCCCTCACTATTTTCTTGATGAGGTTGATTTTCCATGCGGCAGAAGGCACCTCACAAGCAGGCAGTATGGGCATAGCCATCAGGAGACATGCCTGGATGCACGTTTGTGACTTTGTGGAATCCTTGAAGTTGTCTTTTATATTAATGTCCCTTTCATTGAGCCCTGCTTGTTTGGATCTTTTTTGAAAGACACACTAACCTGCAAGTGAGCAAGAAGGAAAGACCTTGTCTGCCATAGGGATCCAGTTTTCTACTCCTCCGAGGACCTTCTCCAGGAACCAACAAGGAGGTAAGATGACTTGGTTCCGGAAGTCGCAAGGCTTTTTTCAGGACAAGCATGAGGATACTTCATGTAGAGGTGGAGCGGGAGATTTCAACAGAAGACGCTGTGCAGAGGGAGATGGGTCTGCAGAATCAGGACTGCAGGGAACCCTTCCCTGAATAGGCCTTTCCAGCGCTCCTGAAGCACTGCTTGACTGTTCATCTCGGGAGGCAGTCTGGGGTCATCTATCCCTGTACTGGATGTCTGGACACCTATAACAAACAATTCCTTGGAGCTAATTATTCTATAATTCCTTGGAGCTAAGTATTCTATCCAGAGGCCATTACATTCCCTTTTCCCTAACTCCTCTAAGTCCAAGGAGGAGGCGCCCCGATAGTTCACCCAGTCCGAATGAGTGCAAACTATGAGATGTTCAAAAACTTCTACAAAAGAATCATCCAAGAGGTAACAAAGAGGATTCGGAACTTATTCTTCTTTTTAGTGCCAAAAAAGACAGGAGACTTGCAACCCATTCTGGATTTCAGCAACTTGAATCATTTTGTCAAGAAGTCAAAGTTCCAAATGGTTACGGTTCAGTCCATCCTGCCACTGTTATGCAAGGATGATTGGATGTGCTGCACAGGTCTTCAGGGCACATACTATCATATCAAGATCGACAGGCACTCCAGAAGTCATTTGCTCTTTCAACTGAGAGCCAATTATTACCAGTTCAGGGCACTGTTCTGGATTCAGCAGCAAAAGTGGCTTCCTTGCCAATACACTGCATTCTGTGTCTGAGACAACACGTTCAAGATGTACTAGATTGCCCACAATCTTCTTTTATGAGAGTCCTTCAGCGGACCTCCCTCCGATCCATTCTTTGTCGCCCACTGTCTGCTGTCATCAAACTATCTCAGATCTGCAAGAATCATCTACAGTTGTGGCTGGAATCACACAACCTTTCTCTTAGTATATCCTTCGCCACCGCCCCCCCCCCCTCGCCATAGCCACACTGACCACAGACGCTTCCTGATCTGGGGGGGGGGGGGGGACTTCCTAGGGAAGATGGTTCAAGGCTCATGGTCACCTGCAGAGACCAAAATGCATATCCGTTTTCTACAGATGAGAGCATTCCACCTTATGTTTAAGCCTTCCAGGATGTTCTCCCTCTGGGGAAGATTGCTAGTCGCACAGACCACATGTCAGTAGTCTAGTACATCAAGTAAAGAGGAACTTGTTCTTACCCATTGTGCAGGGAGTCCATGAGAGTTTGGGAGTGGGTGATATCTTCAGACCATTTTCTGATTGCAGCACACATTCTGGGGGTAACCAGTGTTCTAGTAGACAGACTCAGCAGGTCAGTTTTCACCCTGCACAAGTGATCCCTCAAACACTCGAACAAGATATTCAGCCATTGGTGCCAACCTAATTCTCATGGCCCCTTTCTGGCCTCACCAGGTGTGGTTCCCCTTTCTTTGGTCTCATCTCAAGTATCCGCCTTGGATTCTGGGTCCCGTACAGAATCTCATATCTCATCCATCAGAAAGACAGCTTCCCGTTCTTCACTCCCTCATGCTTACTACATGGTTTCTCCACTTCCAGTAATTGTAAGAAAGTCCAGCCTCGCCCCCTCCGTACGTGACATTACTCTGGCCTCTCTGAGGGCTTCCACTAAAATGTCCTGCAATAGCAATTGGTTCTCTATTTGGGTGTCAAAGGAAAATCTTGATCCTTCCTCAGCATCTACACGGGCTATTTTTTTTCTTAGCACACTTTTTCTGGAAGGAACTATTTTTTCCACCATCAAACACCAACTGGCCACCAGTTTTCATGTTGTAAAGAGAAATTCATCTTTTTTTTTTTCTTCCAAGCTATGCAAGTCTTTCATAAAGGGAATTTTTCGTGTTAAACCTCCAATAAAAGATCCTTCTCCCCCTTGGGATCTCACGGTGGTACTGCAAGGCCTTACCCAGAAGCCTTTTGAACCAGCAGATTTTTGACACATAAAATTTCTTTCTTGGAAAATGATCTTAGCAGCTATTACTTTGCTAAGAGAATATCGGAGCTCCAAGCTTTGTCAGACAAACCTTCTTGCATCATTTTTCACAAAGATAGAGTAGCCTCAAGAACAAATCTTTCTTTCTTTCATGCCTAAGGTGGCCACGGAGTCTAACATTAACCAATCAGTTCAGTTGCCAATTTTCTTCCCAACTTTGCAAACAAAGATGAATGCCTTTTACATCTCCTGGATGTTTACAGACAATTCCGTTTCCACCTTCACAGAACAAAGAATCATAGAAATTCTGATCAGCTGTTTGTCGTCTCCTCAGCAAGCCGGTCAGGAGAGGCAGTTTCAAAAATCACTTTAGCAAAAGGGATAACAGACTGCATTTCATTCATCTGCTCTGAGAAAGGTGTAGACTTGCCTCGATCTCCCAAGGCTCATTCCACTAGGGCTATGGCTACTTCATCTGCTTTCTCTTCCAGAGCCGCAGTTGGTGAACTTTGTGGCTGCAGGCACTTGATCTAAGACTCATACTTTTGTTACACATTATAAGTTGGATATTATTTCTAGGAGCAAAGCATCCTTTCACTTGACCATGCCCTAGCATATCCTTCCTTATGAATCTGTGACCTTATTTGCAAATAAACACTTTTGAAGGTTCATGTAGTAGTTGGCAGTAGTCCCTCCAATGTGCTGCCTGTGTTTCCCATTCCACATTCACATACTTTCTGTTCAAGATGACTGCTTTGCATCTTCTTATCATAATCTTTGAACTGCTGTCATATTCTTCCTTTTCCTTCTGTTCTACAGTGAGAAGGGATCTAGTTCTTCGTTAGTCTTTGATCATGTCTGATGTACATTGTAATATTCACTGTTGTATTCTTCCCATTTGGGATGTCCTACCTGTAGGTACCAGACCAGTGGCATTCCAGATTTCCAGAGCTTTACACCCCTTCTGAGCTTCATCTGATGCCCTCATACTGAAGGTGCCATCAGGACTTTCTCACTATGCAGTGTGTAACTGTGTACTACTTACAGCCTGGAGTCCATTACTCAGCCTGCTTGCAGCTCATATCTCAGGGGATTTCCTTCATCTCAATTATATTACTGTATCATTTTTGCTGACTTATTCTGAATCTAGTGCAGAGGAATTTGCTGTTATAATTTATTGTATTGTGTGGTAAACCAGTGCCCCCAAAAGACTTCCACTTTGTGTGTGTGTTTGTATTCTGCCTTGACCCTGAGCATGACATGAACTAGTGCCCACATTCTGCTTTGCCCACCCCAAGGACAGTCCATCTTAGATGAAGGTCTGTTTAGGAGTTTGCTCCAAATAAGTGTGCAAGCCTGGTTCTCCAATTCCATGGTTTGCGCGAAAGCTTCCCGGAACCTCCCACAGAAGACAAAGTTAGAGAGAACTGGAAGAAGTGTCAAGAAAAGTAAGGACATTTTGGGTGACACTGATTTCCACTGGATCTTGCATCCCTACTCAGTGTGTGGCACTGTTGTAAACCCCCCCCCCCAATCCACAGTGAAAGTTTCAGCTCCAGTCTCTGGCATGACTACTATACTTACGCCTGGTCCATCAGCTTTTTGCCCATTCTCCTCTAGCGACACAGTTGACCCACTTCTCAAGGCCAAAATCCCTTTAGATTTAGGAAGCATGTATTGTAATTTCAGAAGGGAAAGGCACAATTTATACTTTCTGAAAGGGCCCCATGTAACTGCATTGGAATCTTGATCCTCTGGCAGTTTGCAAAGTTAGGAGGCACAAAGCACCTAAGCACAAACTGGCTCATACTAGCTCGGTTTGGTCTAGCTGAGGCAGTGCCTCTTCCTGCTCCACTTTCCATGCTTCCTCAGAGTCTGTTGCCGAGATAGCCAAATACTTTTTCTTTCTTAAAGGCTAGAACACCAGATTTGAATATTCTTGAAGTGCCTGGGGGCCCATTCTAAAAAAGGAAGGGTGGACTTCTGTAAAAGAATTTAGATACTCATGACATAAGGAGGCCGCTGTGGTGCAACGGTTAGTGTTGTCACCTCACAGCAAGAGGTTCTTCCGTTCGATTTTCAGCTGGAGCGCCTTCTGTGTGGAGTCTGCATGTCCTCCCCGTGGTGGAGTGACATCTAAAGACATGCAGGTAGGTGCGTGCATGAATGGGTGTGCCTTCTTTGAAGGTTGGGCGTCGGGCTGGCAACTCGGCACAGTAAAATTCCACTGTCGGTCATTAGCGGACCGGAGTTCTGCTGTGGCTACCCCCAACCGGGAAAAGCCAAAATACATTACTAGATACTTATGACATAAAAACTGATGAACTGGTAAATATGAACTTAATATAATCAACTCGTACCTATGATTCTGATACTGAAGACATCTTATTTTCTGTTTCTCCATCAATTTCCTGAAGAGACACCCTTCATAGGTTGAAGGAAGTGTTTCAGTGGGATATCAAAGAATATTTAGCAGTCCATTAAAGACACATGGGTTTACGGCTTTGCCTGAACCTAAGCCTATAGCACATGTTCCAGTGATGGATGTCCTGGAGGATGTGCTTAACAGTTCTTCTTTGGAGACTGACGCACCTTTCCGCCTACTATTAAGAAGCATGATTTGTTCTACAGGGTCATGGACTTCCATAAATGCATTTACAAGAACTCTTTGATCCAGATTCTCACTTTGAGGATTTGGGGATAATGTTTCCCATATGATGGAGTTTAAATGGCATTGTACCCAGGTTTCTGACGTTCAGAAGAGGTGCTATTAACTCCTTCAGATTGAGTCTCCTAAGCCCTCTGCTCTTCCTACTGTTCTTGCTGCCTTGGTGGATGTTTTTTCTGCAGCTTTTCAGGCCCTTTATTCCCAACCTTCATCTCCTAAGAAGCCTGATAGATTTTTTTAAGGTGCCTGATGATTGTAAAATTCTTTACAAGTGTCCTTCTGCAGACACCTTTATTTCTTTTTCTTCTGATAAGCCTTCCAAACTTTTGCCTTCTTCTAAACTTCTTCCTTCTGATAAGGACAGTAGAGCCATAGTAAGGTTGGACAAAAAGTTATACACTGCTGCTATTATGGCCTTTTGGGCTTGAATTACTAGGCGCATATGACCAGGTATGTTTTGGCCCTTCTTTCTCAGGGTAAAAAGGGTTCTAGAAGGGCTCCTCCTGCCAAGTCTACTCAGACTTCTCCTACTCATAAATCACCTTTTCCAGACGAGCCAGTTTTATCGGTCTACTTTCTTCCCTCCCTTCTAAGGCAGGTTTGTTTGTTTCTTCATCTTTCCCTGTCCCTTCCCAATTGGTTAAGGATTAGTCAGGATTCTTTGTTTTTGTCCATCATTCGTCAGGGTATTTCTCTGTGTGGAAATCCCTTCTAGCTCTTTTGGGCATTCTTCAACTTTGCTAAGAACAGCTGCCCTTTTCCAGATGTGCTTCAAAGTCCTTTTGTCTCAGGGTACTATCCAAACAGTCTCTGCTCCTCAAAGGGGGAAGGGGTTCAATCTAAAGATGTTTTTGGTCCCCAGGAAAGAAGGCACCTGAAGACCCATCATGGATCTTTCCCTGCTCAACACGTTTCAATAAATACTAAATGAAACCTCCAGCCAAGCTAGAACTTCCACTCAGTGGCCTCTCAAACCTGCTGTATCAGAAGCACATGGGATATATGCAAATGACCCTTATGAACATCAGGTGTTTCAACTATGTAGCGATTCTGAATGCCCATGACTTGTTTCTTTTGAAGTTGTTTCAATGGACAATTTCAGGCCAATGAAGCCAGACTCCACTTGCTATGGATATGCATATTTCGGCCTTGTTATGACCTCATCAGCACAGCACAAGCAGAGTGTTTGACTATGCATAAGAAGCACAGGGCTGTTATACCAACTGATGTCCATTACCATTAAGGTGTCTGCAAAATATCCCAACTAACAAACTGAAGCAAAGAGTGAGAAAATCGCACAGAAACCAATCAGTAAACACTAAATGAAAACTCCAGTCAAGCTAGAATTTCCACTGAGTGACCTCTGAAATCTCCTGTATCAGAGGCACGTGGGATATATGCAGAAGACTTTATGAACATCAGGTGTTTCAGCTATATGGTGATTCTGAATGGCCATGACTTATTTCTTTTAAAGTTGTTTCAGTGGACAAGTCCAGGCCAATGAAACCAAACCACACTAGCTGTGGATATGCATATCTCGGCCTTATGACCTCATCAGCACAGCACAACCAGAGTGTTTGACTAAGCATAAGAAACACAGGGCTGATGTCCATTACCATTAGGGTGACTGCAAAACATCCCTTTTAACAAACTAAAACAAAGAGTGAGACGGTCGCACAGAACAATCCGTAAATACTAAAGGAATACTCTAGCCAAGCTAGAACTTCCACTGAGTGACCTCTCAAACCTCCTGTATCAGAGGCACATGGGATATATGCAAATGACCCTTATGAAGATCAGGTGTTTCAGCTATTTGGCGATTCTGAATGCCCATTACTTTTCTTTTGAAGTTGTTTCAGTGGACCATAAGGATCATTTGCATATATCCCGTGTGCCACTGATACAGGAGATTTGAGATGTTATTCAGTGGAAGTTCTAGCTTGGCTGGAGTTTTCATTTAGCATTTACTGATTGTTTTTTCTGTGTGACCTTCTCACTCTTTGTTTTAGTCTGCTCAACACCTTTCTGAAAGTTCCCTCCTTTTGAATGCTCTCTCTGCAGACCCCGCTTTCTCTCTTTCTTCCTCTGGCTTTTCTGGTCTGTCTGGTTCTCAAGGATACCTACCTTCTTATCCCTATTCACCTGTTTTTCAGAAACGTTTTGCATTTCATTGTTTCTTCCTTGCATTTTTAGTTCTCTGCTGTGCCCTTTGGCCTTTCTACTGCCCCTCGGGTCTTCACCAGATGCCTCGCTCCTGCGATTGCTTTCTGCAGGATGAGGGGAATTCAATTTTATACCTACGTGGATGACCTGCTCATTCAGGCCTCCTCTCAGGGAACCCTGCTTCAGCACCTACATTAGCAGTCGTATGCAATTTGCCTCTTGCAAAGCCTGGGGTTTACTATAAAATTCCACAGATCTTTCCTGACCCCTTCTCAGGATCATGTTTTCTCAGGTTGCAGGTTCCAGACCATCCCTATGCTGGCATCCATGCCACCTCCCAAGGCTCTGACGTTATTGCTTATTTTCAGTCCCTTTTCCCTCTGGTCTCTGTTTCATCCAGGGAGTATCTCTGGGGCCATGTGTTACATGGCGTCCACTATCCCTATGCATCCTCTAGCCAGGCACCACATGAGGAAGCTTCAGTGATTTCTGAAGACTGTCTGTCTTTAACATTCTCATCCTCTGGCTTTTCTAGTTACTCTTCTTCCTCTCAAGCTAGAGCTTCAGTGGTGGATTTATCAACTGCCTCTCAACTCGGACCTTCCTTTCCAGCTCCCATTCCCCTTTCAGGAGCTGTTTTCATATGCCTCAGACATGGGGTGAGGAGCTTCTTTTGGCCTTCCTTGAAGGTTCAGGGCCTTTGGTCAGTTTGTCAGAGAGAAGACTATATCAGTATCAAGGAGATGAGAGCACACCTCCTTTCTCTTCAGGCCTTCCATTATCTATTTGTCTGGGTCCTCTCAAGGTCTTTACAGACAAGTGATGTGGTACATCAGTAAGTGGGGGGGGGGGGGACGACACTGTCTTACCTCTTCTTGCAGACTAGCTCTTCAGGCTTGGGATCTAGTGGTTCAGTATTGGGTCACTCTTCAGGCAGGTGATATTCCTTCAGAAAAAAGAAAGTAGTCCAGGGTAAAGTGCCTCCAATAAGCAAACCACAAAATATAAAGGGAAAACTCCAGAGTTAACACCACGACTATCGGAGCTAACCTTTATTGAATGACCGAAAGCTAACAATAAAATCAGGCCAGTAAGCGCTTTCACGTTATCATCAGCACTTCATCAGACTTCTAGGCACAAAAGAACTATTCTCAATTAAATACATATGTATTATTAGAGAACCAACCAGAGAAGTCAGTCAATTAAATAAATAAACACATAGTTGGGGAATTAAAAACTATAAAACCCTACCCTTCAATACATGTCAACTAATTGTTCACTAAGCCTTTTGTAGTTCATAGATTCTAGATAGAATAGTGAATCACATCATGTACAACAATTAAAGGACATCCTATAAATCAGGGAAGGAACAGACAGAGATCTATCATTTGCAGATATTCATGCTCTCTGGTACAAACGCATCCCTGAATGACATTAAAAACATACACACTTAACTAAAAAATAAATATACATATAAAAATACATATAAAATACACATAAAAAGTGTATATATATATATATATATATATATATATATATATGTATGTATATAGAAATATAAACATAAATATGTAAAAATACACCTAGAGGCTATTGACACTACTAAAACCAATGTCTACATAAATTGTTCATTGTGCGTGTCTCAGTCAGAAAGTATGTTATGAAAATATTGTACTATATATGTACATGTATATACATCTCGAATGCATCATAATATATAAACCATAAAAAGCATGGTGTTAAAATAGACATATCTACTTAGTCACAGGTCGATCTATGTAGATATTGGTTTTAGTAGTGTCAATAGCCTTTAGGTGTAGTTTTACATATTTATGTTTATATTTCTATATACATACATATATACATATATATATATATATATATATATATATATATATATACTTTTCGTGTGGATTTTTGTATGTATATTTACTTTTTAGTTAAGTGTGTATGTTTTTAATGTGTCATTCGGGGATGCGTTTGTACCAGAGAGTATGAATATCTGCAAATGAAAAATCTGTTTGTTCCTTCTCTGATTTATAGGATGTTCTTTAATTGTTGTACATGATATGATTCACTATTCTATCTAGAATCTATGAACTACAAAAGGTTTAGTGAACAATTAGCTGACATGTATTGAAGGGTAGGGTTTTATAGCTTTTAATTCCCCAACTATGTGTTTAATTATTTAATTGATTAACTCCTCTAGTTGGTTCTCTAATAAAACGCATGTATTTAATTGAGAGTAGTTATTTTTTGCTTAGGAGTTTGATGAAGCGTTGATACCGTGAAAGCGCTTACTGACCTGATTTTATTGTTAGCTTTCATTCATTCAATAAAGGTTGGCTCCGATAGTCGTGGTGTTGCCTCTGGAGTTTTTCTTCATATTCCTTCAGAACAGAACATAGTGGCAGACTCTCTGAGTAGGTCTATAACAGAGACTCATGAGTGGATGCTTCACAGAAACGTGTTTCTAGACACTGTCCACTGGTGGAGTACTTCTCAGATCTTTCTGCCTCCCCCCTGATCAGACAACTTCCTCTCTTTTGCACCAGACTTCCCAGTTCTCTGGCTTGGACAGTGGACACAGTCTCTTTCCCTTGGAAGGTGATGTTTCTTTATGCCTTCCCTCCCCTTCCTCTCATACCGAGGGTTCTGTTCAAGATAAATCTTGTTGACTCCCTTTTGGCCTTGACAGAATTGATCCCTCCTCTTCTGCACCTAGCCAAGGGCAGTCACCAAAAGTTACTTCATAGGGTGGACCTGCTCACACAATACAAGGGGTCTCTCATGCATCCATCCTCACTTGTTCACTGTTCCAACTCTCCTGACACTGTGGGTGATAGGGTTCTTATCCCTTTTAGGCACCCTTTTCTGAGGATGCATTCCAGGTTCTGCAGTAGGCCAGAAAACCCACTAGCAGAAAATCGTTTTTGTCCAACTGGAAGAGATTTTCTGTCTATTGCCTTGCCCGTAACCAGAATCCTTTTTCTGTGAAGGTTCCTCTGGTCCTTTCTTATTTGTATGAATTGCTCCATGCTGGGTTGGCTTATTCTTCTCTTAAAGCTCATCTTTCAGCAATTTCTGCTAGTCTGCCTTTGACTCCTCCCCTGGCCTCTAGAGTTGAGGTTAATTTCTTAAAGGTGTCCTCCATATTAGGTCTCCCAGGAAGCCTATTCTTCCTTCTTGGAACCTTAATTTTGTTCTTGAAAAATTAACTCTGGCTCCTTTTGAACCTGCATTGTTAGCTTCCTTGCAACATTGTTCATGGAAGACTACTGTTCTTTTGGCACTTACCTGAGCTAGGAGGTGTCTGAGCTTCAGGCCCTTGTGGTTCTTCCTCTTTTTAGTTTTTCATAGGGACAGTGTGTCCCTTCATAATAATCCTTTTATGCCCAAAGTAGTTAATGAATTGTCTCTTAATCTATTTACTTGCCCACTTTTTTCCCTTTCTCCGCAGTCTGCCAGTGAGGAGGTTCTTTACTCCTTGAATTTACATAGACAGCTCAGTTATTATTTGGAGAAGTCCAAAACAGTTCACAATTGTGAGCAACTTTTTAACCTAGGTGTAGTGGTTTGGCTGCTTCTAAGCAAAAAATGTCTTCATGGATCTCTAAGACCATTTCTTTCTGTTATTCTCATGTTTGTTTGTCATACTGCTCACATCAAGCAGAGCATCTCTTTGGCCCTCTTCAAGTGCAATCTGGATGATTGGATGGGTAACCGTAAATTCACCCTGGGGGTTCCACCTGTGTCTCCCTTTGACAAGGGCAATAGGTGCTGATCGTGGAAACAAGGGCAGAACTTGACTAGGCTTGTAAGGGCCCTAAGGCCATTAGCCTAGTAACATCCTATGATTCATGTCATGGAAAAAGCCTTTCTGCTTCTGTAAGGCTCATTCTACCAGTGCTATGGCTTCCTTTGGTGCTTTTTTCAAAGGCTTGAATACCAATTCATCCTTGGGCTAGTACTTGTTCCTCGGTCTGTACATTCACTAAGCATTACAAATTGGATGTTGTTTACAGGACAAGGGCTGGCTTTGCCAGGGCTGTCATGCATGGCTTTTTGGAGAGTTGTTCTGGGCCTTCCTCCTCCCAGTTTTCATCTTGAGATTTTGCACTCTCTTTAGTGATGAATACTGCAACATTGATATGGAAGGACATTCATGGTACAGTTGTGTAAAATCCTACCATAACAGTAGATGTCCTTCTCTTTATTGTTGCAGTATTCGCTCCCTCCCTCCTCTTGTTTTCTCCCTTTTTCCTTTCTGGATGCACACGTTCTTTTCTTTTCCTTGGACTGTTCCTCCTGGGGCTCTTCAGTTCTGAGATATGGATGTCTGTATGTCACCTTTATGCCCTACGCCATGACGGTGGAGCATACATGTGACATATGCTGTTCCTATAACAGTCTAGGGCTTTGGTATACTGGCTGGATGACGAGCTGCCTTTAGCAGGGTATCCCTTTAGTGATGAATAGTGCAACAGCTTGGGTCCAACTCCTTCTTCAAGATGGGGTTCTGGGGGGGTTTAGAGTTCACTGGCACATGGGTCTGTGGCTCCAGCGCTGTGGACTTCAGTCATTTCCAGATGCACTGCCTTTGAGGTACTGGAGAGGACGTTCTCTCAACCTAGAGAGAGGACACCTTTGACCCCATTGAATCCTGCTTCTGTTCCACCATCAGTTTTTAGTTCTGATAGTCTCACCTCTATTCCACCAGTACAGCCTAGCCAGTTGAACCTCCAGATGGTCCTCAGGGACTCCCCGGCCACTTCTGATACCTTACCAGACATCCCACTGATGAGATCCTTAGGAAGAGGCTGTGGAAGAAGAGACACCTGGATTTCCCTCAGAAATCTCTCACGGAAAAAAATGATTTTGATGAAGGTTAAGGGTCCTTCATATCTTCACCTGAGGATATCTCCTTTTGAGAAATACTAGAAATTTTTAAACAAAAAGGTGGATGGTGTTCCAAATTCCCCTTCCAAGGAGGAGTCGATGTTTCTGGATGCCTTCAGTTCTGGCTCAACTACGTCTTTGGTAACCTCTCCAGCTAATGAGCTGATAGATCTGATCTCACACTGCTCATCGAAGGAACCAGATACTGTAGAGCCAATCCCTAACCGACCTGATAAATTTGTAGTTCCCCCAAAGGACAGGACACACTGGAGTAAAGGAGTCCCAGTAGGTCCTATGGTTGTGGCAGCAGCCACTAAGAAAGAGCTCGCAGAGCACATCTCTCCATCCTCTAATAGGGAGTCTAGGGCCTTGGACAGATTTGGGAAGCTCATCTACACCTCAGGAACCTTTGCCTTGAGGTTGTTAAATTACTTGGCACTTTTTACCGGATTGCAAAGAGATTTGATAAAGGAGCTTTCTAAATCTTTTTCTGGGTTCATGTCCATGGAGGATCAGAATAAGTTTTCTTCACAACTGGCAACCCTTTAGTCCATATCTAATCCTTCCATGAGGTTGATTTCCCATGCTGCAGAGGGCATCTCAAGGGTGGCAGGTTTGGGAATAGCTATCAGAAGACATGCCTGGATGCATTTGTGTGACTTTTCAGAGTCCTACATCTTCACTTATCAATGCCCCATTTGATGGAATTTCTCTGTTCAGCCCAAAAGTAAAAGAAACACACCAGAAGTGAGCAGGAGGGAAAGACATCGTCTGCCACTGGGATCCATTTCTTTACCCCTCAGAGACCCTTTTCATGGAATCAGCAAAGAGGTTGAAAAATGTGGTTTTGCAAATCAAAATTCAAGACTCAGGAGGAGATGATTGCCCAGAGGCAGAGGGGAGATCTGTAATGGAAGGCGCTACCCTTGTGGCAGAGGTGACTCCCCAAATCCAGGGTTTGAGAGATTCCTTCTTGGAAGAACCCCTGTCATTGCTCTCGAAAGGTTGCCAGGTTGTTTTTCTCTGGAGGCAGTCAGGGCGCACTTGTCTCTGTACCTAGAAGGCTGGACTTCATCACAACATATTCCCGAGTGCAGAGGATCCTATCATTTTCTAAATGTCCCCTATAAAAATGAGGAAGGTCCCTGATGTTCTACCAGTAAGAGGGACACAGCAGCTCTGGAAATAAGAAAGCTGCTATAGAGTCATCCAGAAAGTAGCCCCAGACCAGTTATGGTCTGGAATTTACACAAGGTTTTTTTAGTGCCAAAGAAAACAGGGGGCTTGAAGCCTATTCTTGACCTCAGCAAACTAAATCAATATGTAAGATACTCAAAGTTCTGGATAGTCATGGTTCTGTCCATTCCACCACTGTTATGAAAGAACAATTGGATGTGCGTGATAGATCTTCAGGATGGGTACTATTACATCAAAATGAACAGATGCTGCAAAAGATATCTGCACTTCTGGCTGGGAGAAGGTCATTACCAAATCAAGCCTTTGTCCTTTGGTCTCACCACAGCCCCAGGGTGTTTACTAAATTTATTGGCAGTGGTCGCAGCTCATTTAAGACAGCTGGGATTGCGGGTGCTTCTATATCTAGATGACTGGCTCCTGACAGCTGCGACCAGGCATCTACTTCTACAAGCAAGGGACTACGAGCTCCAGTTGTGCCACCATCTGAGCATCGAACTAGACTACAACAAATCGCATCTCATTCCTACACAATGCCCTGTAGTTCATATGTGCTCATCTAGACATGATCAATCAGATAGCGTCTCTACCTCCAACAAGAATATAAACTCTCAGATCCCAGTTAAAGGAAGTGATCTCACATTCATCTCCACCAGCATGGTTGTGCAGGCCTTAGGATCGATGGCAGTAGTGATAACTCTAGTTCCATTGGCCAGATATATGTGAATTCTGCAGAGGACCCTATCAGTTCAGTGGTCTATTCTTCAACAGCCCTTGTGCACCCCTGTCAAGGAATACACAAATTTGCAAGGAACATCTGATGTGGATCATTTCGAACAAAATTTCTCAGGGCTCCCTTTTGTTTTACCTCTTCCAGTGGCCACAGTGACCAAGAATGCCTCCCTTCTGGGGTGGAGGAGCCATTTCTTGGGAATGACCGTCCAAACCACATGGTCCCCTCAAGTGGCCAATTTGCAAAACAATGCCTGGAGATGAGAAATGTCCTCCTGTCATTGCAAGCCTTCCAAGGTGCTCTCCTCTCCTGGACAATTGCAATTTAATCAGACAGTATGTCTGTGGTCTCGTACATCAGCAAACGGGGGAACCAGGTTCTAGTATCTTTGTTGCGAGGCAGTGAGAGAGTGGCAATGGGCAATCTTTTCCGGACGTTTTCTCATTGCAATGCATATAACGGAAATCCAGCATGATTGCAGACAGACTAAGCAGATCAATTCTGGTGCCTCACAAGTGTTTTTTCCATGTCAAAGTGGCAGAAAAAAGTTTGTCGAAGGGGCCAGCCTTGTTGCGATCTGTTTGCTTCCTCTCTCAACAGCAAGTGCAACAAGATGTTCTTCGTGTTTCACTGTTGCAGTCATCACACTTGGGTTATCCTGCCAGGGGTAGCCCTCAGTTGGCCCGAATACCAGAGGCTTAGTATTTCTGCATCTGTTGCTGTAGCTTCACTACTGACGTCAGATCGTCGGAGGTATAAAAACAGGCAGCCGATGCCATTACATCAGTCTTTCTTGCTGTGGAGCCCGAAGTAGAAGCAGTTCGCACGAGTGCTGGTCAGTCGCTACCTGAGTTTTTGTTTCCGAATTTGAATCATCCTGAAGTGTTCTAAAGCTAAGTACCCCGTTGGGGATTCTTTTTCCTTGCTCTAACCAATGTCAAAAAAAGTTAACAATTGTCTTGCCTGTGGAAAGCAAATACCATACCGAGATTTCCATTCTTACTGCATCACCTGTTTAGGGCCAGACCACGACATACCTCTTTGTCCATTTTGTGCTTTGTTCAATGCCCGAATTATTCGTCATCGGGCCCTTATTGTAGCTAAATACTTTCATTCTTTATCTCCGTATTCCGAAATGGCTTTGGTAAGCCATCCGACTACTGATCTTCCAAAAAAACATAAGGATAAAGACAGAGACAGACCACACAGGTCCAAAACTGCAGACGATTCATTTAAGCTAGTCGCCAGTTCGCCAGTATTCAGTGAGGCGCTTTCGCAGCCCCTGATGCCCGCTTCGATGGATTCGCTGGCCTCTACCGAGACTCGTTCGGAGTCCGGTATGCAGCGAGACTCTTCTTTGACTACGGAACCTGCAGGTGTCTCTACCTTGGATGGGTCCAGAGCCGCTGTGCAGGCACTGGCTTCTGAGGATGTTCTTTGCACTATCGATAGTCAACACCGATGACGTCTTTCGCATCTTCAGTTATTTCTAAAACTACTGAGTTTTTAAGGCCAAGAGTACGTGCTATTCCTAAAAAATTGATGACCCAAACTCAAACTCCTGCTTCCTTGCCACAATCTCAGATACTTAAAATGGCAGAAGACCTGATCATGCTGATTAGGGGAAGCCAGCCTTCTCCTGCTAAAAGAAAAAGAGACTTGTCCCCAGCAACTTTATCTGACCAAGAGTCCGACGACTCTCAGGTCTCTGAATATGAAGACATGCCATTATGTGCCTATGAGGATTCAGATGCAGAGGAATCCTTTCCTTCTGCCCCTCCTCCAGAGGACTTTTATTTTAGTGAAACCCTACATACTTTGAGAGAGCATTTCCATTGGGAATGCCAGGGATTATCCTCAGTCCAAAAAGAGACTCAGGGAATTTTTAGATTTGCCACAACACAGACCCTTAGCTATCCCTCGTGTTCTGGATGTTGTGGATGATGTCTTTATGGAATCCAGTCTAACTCCTGATACTTTACCCCCTGCTCCATGGAAACCTGATAGGTACTATAGAGTCCCTGACTCTCACAAATTTCTATTCATAAATCCTACTGCTGACCCAGAGGTCATTTACCAAGGACAATCTGTTTGGCACCAAAGCAGAAGAGGTTTTAAAAAAGATGGAAGAAAAAGCTAAGTCTATGCAGACAGACAAAGATTTTTTGCAAGTGCAGCCTTCAAGATTCAGTAGGCATTGCCCCTCAAAACATTGGTCCTTTCCAGCCCCTTCAAGGCCATCTCAAACTACACCCAGAGGAAACAGACCCCCCCCCCCCCAGATTACAATCTCAGGGTATGCAGAGATCTAGGCAATGGGGCACCTCCACTTCTAAAGCAGGGAGTGCTAAGCTACCTCCTTACGGAAAGAATTCACAATGACTTCTCAACTCCACTCCTCACCTCTGCCCAATTGCTCGTGCCCCTAGGAGGAAACCTTGCCCACCGTACAAAAAACTGGACCAACATCACCAACAATCGATGGGTCCTAAACAATAGTATCCCAAGGGTACAAATTCTATTTCCACACGCTGCCAACCCCAAAAGGGTTCCCAGACCTTCCTCCAAACCAGTGGGCAGAGGCACAAAACCAAGTTCAGTCCCTGCTCCCTATAAGGGCAATTCAGCCTGTTCCTGCAGAACAGATAGGCCAAGGTTTTTATTCCAAACTTTTCCTGGTACCCAGAAAAGAGGGCACCTGGCACCCAATATTAAATCTATCCATTCTAAACACCTTCCTGGTGGTACCAAAATTCAAAATGCTCACCCTGCAGCAGCTTCTCCTGTGCTGTCCAAATATGCCTGGTTAGCCACCCTAGACCTTAAAGGAGGCCTATTTGCACATCCCACTCAGGGACTCCTGCAGGTAATATCTACGTTTCAGGGCAGGATCTATGCATTATCAGTTCTCTGCACTTCCCTTTGGCTTATCCACTTCTCCAAGAGTTTTCACAAAATGTTTGGCTCCAGCCGTTGCCTATTGCTGACAGGGAAATATTCATATTTACTCCTGCTTGGACAATTGCCTGATTCAGGCGGACAGTCAAGAAAAGCTTTTGCAGCACCTGACATTTGTAAAGGACATTCTGACCTCCCTGGGGTACACTATCAACGAAAAGAAATCCAAACTAGTCCCCAGTCAAAGAATTGTATTCCTGGGAGCAAGCATGGACACAGCAACCCAGAATGGCATTCCTTACTCCAGAAAAACAAGCCTATCTGACAGGCTACTTCGCTCAACTGGCCACCAGAACCCAGTTATCCGCAAGAAAAATCCTACAGGCTGTAGGGTTCATGGCCTCCTGCATTCTACTAATTCCATATGCCAGAATGCATATGAGGAAACTTCAATGGTACTTAAAAAGCCTTTGGTGCCAACATGCTCAGGACATGGAAACTATCATTCCTATAATACCTTGTCTAAGGAAAGAGTTCCTTTGGTGGGCAGCAGCATGTAACCACAACAAGGGACTTCCCTTTACACAACCCCACGCTGTGCAGACCCTAACCACAGACGCATCAGACTGTGCCTGGTGTGCACATCTGGATGGCATGTGCATTCAGGGCCACTGGAGACCAAATCAAATTAATCTGCACATCAACCAAAAAGAGATGCTAGCTGTTCAGCACGCTTGGACAGCTTTCAGATCCCTACTCTTGCTGGGGCCCCTACTGATCAAAATCGACAACACCACAGTGATGTGGTACATCAACAAGCAGGAGGACCCCATTCTTACCCACTCTGCAGGCTAGCCATAACCCTGTGGAACACACCCTCAGCCTCAACCAAAACTCTCTGGCAGACAACTTAAGCAGAAATCTCCTAGACCCAAATGAGTGGTAATTAAACCACAACACCTTCAGCCTTGTGACCCAGAAATGGGGTACCCCGAAGGTGGACCTATTTGCCTCCCCTACAACCACCAGCTCAGCAAGTTCTGTACCAGGATACCTCACAGCAAGACCTGGAAAGTGGATGCCCTATCCTTCCAGTGGGCAGACCTGTCAATCTATGCATTTCCCCCATCTGCCTCTTCTTACAAGAGTATTACTCAGAATAAGGGAGGAAAGACCAAGGGCAATCCTGATTACCCCAGACTGGACACGCCAGCACTGGTACCCACTACTGCGCAGCCTGTCACCAGTGCCTCCATGGCACCTACCACAGATCCCAAATCTTCTGACTCGGCAGGAGGGACAGTTCTTGCATCCGCAATTGTAGACCCTGAACCTTGCGGCCTGGCTTATTCCCTGAATTCTCCACCAGCAGCCAGCCTAAGCAGGCAGTTTCTGGACGTCATACGTGAAGCCAGACAACCCAGTACAAGGAAATCCTATGCTGACAAGTGGAAAAGGTATTGTTCCTGGATTCACACTCAGGAGTGGATACTACACAGCCCTCCTTACCTCTCATCCTGGATTACCTGACAGACCTACTCCACAGAGGCCTGTCCTCTTCAATTAAGATCCATGCCTCTGCCATCTCCGCTTATTACAGCACTGAGCCACCTCTCTTCTCTCACCCTCTCATCAAGGAGTTCCAGAGAGGGGCTAACAACTTAAGGCCACCAAGAAGAGCCCCCACCCCTGCTTGGGACCTTAACTTTGTGTTAGAAAAGTTCACGCTACCCCCCTTTGAGCCTGCAGCATCAGCAAAGTTAAAATTCCTCTCTTAGAAAACAGCCTTGCTTCTGGCCATCACTTCAGCTAGGAGAGTGTCAGAGCTACAAGCACTTATGGCTGTGGAACCCTTCATTATTTTCCATGCTGACAGGGCCTCTCTCAATACTAACCCAACTTTCATGCCTAAAGTGGTGCCCAGTGTGGCTCTCAACCAATCCGTTCATTTGCCCACCTTTTTCCCTAATCCTCAAAATAAGGGGGGGAAGGATCCTGCACTCTAGATGTGCACAGACAGCTCAGATTCTACCTTGATAAGACTAAGCCTTTTAGGAAATCTGACCAGTTACTAGTCAGCTTTGCACCAGGGTCAGAGGGCAAGGCCATATCAAAACAAACTATATTCAAATGGATAGCACACTGTATCCATTTCTCTTACAAACACCATGGGAAACCACGTCTTCAGGGGGTCAGAACGCATTCTACTAGGGCATCTTCAACCTCTGCAGCCTTTCTCAGAGGAGTCCCTACCAGGGACATTCTGTAAGCTGCTACTTGGAGTTCTGTCCATACCTTCACCAAGCATTACCACCTGCCTATCTTTGCCAAATCCAGGGCAGGCTTTGCAACAGCAGTCCTGCAGGGCATACTAGCCAGCCCCAACTCTTCTTGACTGCCACCACCCATTCTTCAACTTTGGGAATCAACCCAAGTGTGATGACTGCAACAGTGAAGCACTAACATAGAACAGTTGTGTACACTTACCATAAATGTAGATGTTCAAGTGAATTCACTGTTGCAGTCCTGGTTTCCCACCCTACAGTCCCCTTGTATATCTCTCTCTCTTCCACACTTCTTACAGGGCTATTGATATTTACTTTGTACTGGTGGTGTTTTCCACAGTAACTTAGCTCCCTGTTTGGGGGCTCCTGACATTTGGGGCAAGAAAAACTGATGTAATGGCTTCTGCTGCCTGTCTTCTACCTCTGACGACCTGACGTCAGTACTGAAGCGACAGCAACCAACGCAGAAATACTAAGCCTCTGGTATTCGGGCTGACTGAGGGCTACCCCTGGCTGGATAACCCAAGTGTGATGACTGCAACAGTGAATACACTCGAACATCTACATTTATGGTAAGTGGGCGCAACTGTACTTACTTCACCCTAATCCCCCCTCTAGAGGAGTCACCGAGAGATGCTGTAGTCCACAACCGGCTCTCCAGTCTCCTCTGTGCTTATTCCTCATTACCTCTGCTACCCAAGTTTCTGCAGAAAGCTTACTGGTTAAAGAGCTCAGTAATCCTCTTTTAACATTTTTGGCCTCATCAAAATTGTTTTCCCTTTCTGTGGCCTCTTCTTCTGTATCTGCCCTGGATACTGGAGCGCAGTCTAGATCTTCTGCTTCATCATATGGTGATAGTTCAGACATATCAGGCCTCATGCTGACCACATGGTTTCTCCAGTTCTAATCATGGCTAGACAGCCTAGGATTTCTTCCCCAGTTTAATATATCTTTTTGTCCTCTCAATTAGCTTTCCACTAGGAGTGTTTACAGAAGTAAATGAAAAGATTCTTTATTTGGGCCCTCCAAAGAGATTTGGATTCTTTTTCTGCTCCAGCATCCGCAGTTCTAGATTTTTTAGCATCCCTCTTCCAAGAGGGAGCTAGTTTTTCTATTATCAAACTCTAGCTGACTGCCATTTCTAATTTTCATTCTGGTGAAAACCCATGCTTCTTTGGCTTCTTCTAAATTGTACAAAACCTTTCTTAAGGGCGCCTTTTTACTTAGGCCTGCAGTCATGGACCCTGCTCCTCCTTGGTACTTGTCTGTTGTACTTCAAAGTTTGACTGAAAGTCCATTTGAACCCTTTGTCAAATCAGACCCAAAAATTTTTGTCCTGGAAGACCCTTTTCCTAGTCACCATTACATCAGCTAGACGCGTATCTTAATTCCAGGCCCTTTCTTCCAAACATCCATACCTGGTCTTTTATAAGGGCAGGGTGTCTTTACGTACTAATCCATCCTTTTTGCCTAAGGTAGCTTCTGAGCCTAACATTAATCAGGTCATCAACCTCTTGGTTTTCTTCCCTAAGTTTTCTAGTAAAGGTGAATATATGTTACATCTCTTGGGCGTACACAGGCAGTTTCGATTTTATCTTCATTGAACCAAAGATTTCAGAAAATCTGACCAACTGTTTGTCTCCTTTTCGCATAACAGATTGGGCATGGCATTTTCCAAAGTAATGTTAGCCAGATGGTTGACTGGATTGTATTATGCAGCTGCTACTTGGTCCAGTGCTCATACGTAATTGCTCATTACAAGTTGGACTTGATTTCTAGGAACAGAGCTGCCTTTGGCTTTTCAGTACTCCGCAATACTGTTTCATGAGGACCACCCAAGGTTCGTCTAGCTAGGGACTGTGTCCCATCAGCTGAGGAATGAATGAAAATGTCAACACCAGATAGAAAAGCTTTGTACTCACCAGAACGTTCCATCTGTGTTACCCATTTTCATTCTTCCTCAACTTCCCAACCCACCTAACCCAATTCCTTTTCTTCCCGGAGGCCACTTATGGGATTTTTCTTAGGAACTCTTTGTCTTTTGTTTGAGCTCCAGTTTTCTCTCTCTTTCTTTGGTTTTTATTCTGTATAGAATAAACTATTGTTTATGTGGGCAGCAAGCTCGATCTGAGGTATGTTAGGGTGGTGGATCACTATGGGTAAGGGAGGAGCTCGAGTGTTGCATCCATGAATCTAGTGAAGCAGCCAAGTGAGATCCGACACCCATCAGTTGAGGAAGAATGAAAATGAACAACACAGATCCGTCGTTATGATGAGTACATAAATTTTGTATTCAACCTAGGAAACTCTTGCAGCTTTGCTTGACCCTTTGATTCTATTTAACCTTAGTTCTGGATGTTCAGATTTGACTGATACTGCCATAAAGGCTTCCACCCAAAATATGAATTAGAAGCATGTCTGTATTTGGACAGAAGGCTGTCCTGATAGCCATGTATTAATTATTAGCACAGTTACAAGACCTATTACCAGTATCTGTATGGCTTCATTGTCAAGTGCATTATGGTTGTCTTGCACTTGTCTTGTTTCTACCTGTCATTACTCTGTAGTGAGCAGAATTTTCTCAACATTGAGTGGTCAAGCTGCCTGTTAAAGTGTTTTATATCCACCTATGCTTTTGAAGAACCTCGATTTTTCTTTGGACATCAGTTTTATAATTGACATCCTTGTCTGCCTTTAATTTGAACAGGCTCGCTCAGTGGTTTTTAAGCTCATTTCGTGAAAAGTGTTTTTTCCTGGTGGTCATCACTTCTGCAGGCAGGATGTTAAAGCTTCAGGCCCTCATCTGAAGGGAGCCAAATGTCATTCATTCAGAGTGAGTGTTCCTTTTATGATTAGACTATATTTCCTTTTGAAAATGATGGTAGAATTTACCTTAAAGCATTGCAATTGGACGGTGCAGTGGTAGTCCTGTCGCCTCACAGCAAGAGGTTCTCCAGTTGGATTCTCATCTGGAGTGCCTTCTGCATGTCCTCCTTGAATCTGTGTGGGTTTTCTCCGGGTACTCCGGTTTCCTTCCATGTTACAAAGACATGCATCTGGAGTGTTTCTCCCCGAGCCTCCGCTGAAAATTGGCTTAGTTCCAAGTCAGACTTTCCTGGTAAACAAATGTTAAATAAATAAAAATAAATTGTATATTTTGTTTTGTTTGCGGTGGCAGAAGCTTGGTGAAAGATCCCTCATCGCCCTCGTAGGTCTAGATTATTTAATCAGTTTTCCTACTGCATGTGCACAAGTTAAGGAAGATGGAACAGCTGCTCATCTCCTTTTCTTCAAGGAGTTAATTGTTTGTAGTTACTGGGCAATCCCTTTCCAGGTGGTTTGCCATCTCTGCTATTTGCTGCCATCAGTTAGTGAACTGCTGGCATAAACTACTTCACCAAGAGTGGTGTTGCTTCCAGTGCTTGCTTGCTTTAGAAACATCAGCCTTGCAGACATTTGTGTCATGGCTACTTTTTGTGTCATTTTATTAATTTATCAGGTATTGCCTGGATTGTGTGTCACAGAGATAGGTCTTCTTTTGTATCCAAGTTTTCAGTTGTGGGCTGCCTTCCATATACTGTAACCTTGGGATATATGTTTTTTTTAATTCTTTCCATTCATATACCCACCAAGGTGGGCTCACTGTGTTCATAGGTATATAATAGGCTAATGTCAGCTGGACCTTTATAAGATTAGCCATGCAACCCAACTGTTCCCACTTGTAACATTGTATTCTTAATTGTTGGGGGAGGTGTATGTTGAGGCGTATGTTTGTTTGAAGGTTGCTTAAAAGTTATGTGGAGAGGGTTGTTGGAGAATGTGTGGTGTCTGTCTGTGTTTAAGAGACATAGAGGCCAGTCCTTGGATAAATTTGCAATTTTCCATCCAATGGTCAAGATTACGTTTGAATAGGGTTGGGGATGGTCTCTGTTTCATATGGATGGGGAGCCTACTCCAGAACACTGGGGATCTTTTGATTCACATATCTGTCTCACCAGCATGTTGTATTTATGTTGCAAGCAAAGTTAAAATCCCTGGATTTAGGATTTCTTGTGCTGCTCATTTTGCAGATGTGCAAAAGCTACAGGGCTGGATGTAAGGATGCTTTGTATGCCAAACACAGAGTGCCTCTCAACTTATAGGAGAAGTGAGTAAAGAAACAGGGCTGTAAGGTGATCTGTATTCGACAGTGTGTTAAAACCATGAAGTCTCTTGTGCAGGATCTTTAATGTGCATTCCAACTGTTGCATATGCTTTATCAGGCACATGCCAAAGGGGGCATTGTACTCAATAGGTCTGATAAGGGATGAGTGGAGTGGGTACTATAACTTCCTTAGACCTGGATGCCATACCATTACTTATAAGCTGGGTGACATAGAATGATTTTCTTACCACTTTGGCTGCATTTTGGGTAAAGACCAGATTACTGTCTACATATGTTCTAGATTTCTAACTACTAGGCTAACTTGTAGGGATGTCTTATCAATGGAGACATTTGCCTGGGTAATCTTTTTTCCAAAAGGTATTATAATGCCCTTCTTTGCATTGAGTTTTAATTTGTGGTTTTGGCACCACTAATTTCTCTGTTAGACCCTCTTGCAGGATGTTAGTGTCAAAGGGAGAATTTACGATACCTCCCAATTTGCAGTCATATGCAAATTTGGTGAGCCAGAGGCCTTTGACATTAACCTTGACCTGCAAGAAGTAGATGCCAAACAGTAGTGGGCCCAGCCCAGAGGCTTGTGGTACTCCACTGGTGACCTGCCTCTTGTTGTAGGTGGTCTCAACTACCCTGACTTATTGGGTCCTATCTGTGAGCCAACTGGCAATCCAGCAGTTGTGTAGGGATTTATGCCTAGTTCAGTAAGTTTCTCCACAATATCTGAGTGGGGTATTGTATTGAATGCCTTAGCCAAGTCTAGGTAGACAGTATCTACCATTTTCCCTTAATCCATTGCCTTTGTTACCTTTTCAAAGAAGTCTACCAGGTTAAGTAGGCATGATCTTCCTTTGACAAAACTAAGCTGGGATGGGTTCAGTGTCTGTAGGTTGTCATTGTCTGTGTTCATTTCCCTGATAATTTGTTCCATGGCTTTTCATATTAGAATAGTCAGACTAATGAGTCTATAGTTACTGGGGTCAGCTGATGGTCCACCCTTGTGAAAGGAGGTGACCATTGCCATCCTCCATTTACTTGGTACATAGCCTGTTTTGAGGCTGTAGTTGAAAAGTGAATCAAGTGGTCCTAATAGGTCATGTTGACTGTTTAGGAGGCAACCTGGGATATTATCAGGCCCCACTGAGCTGTATTTTCAGCCTTAGGGAGTGCCACTATGAACTGCTCTCTAATGGTAATTTGGGTTATGCTGGTAGGAATTTCATAAGGAGTGTCGGAGGGAGGGCGTTTTAAAGTTTGAGCTGAATTTGTCAGCCAGCAGATTTACTGTGTCATTCTGCTTAATGAAGATGGTACCATTTACTACTAGTTCTCCACACTACTGCTTGTTATCTTTGAGGTTTCAGACATAATTTTGTGTTTGTCTTTAGCCTGAGAAGCTCTCCCGACCTCATAATTGACTTTGGATTTAATTAGCCCTCTTTGTTAGTTTTATTAATGAGCTTTTGTCATTATGAGAGTTGCTCTTTCTGACTTTGGCCTTGATTCTTTTCACTGTTATTATACATCCTGTTAAGATTAGGATTCCATCATTTTGGTTTGTTTTTGGAGTTTGTTTTGGGCTTGCTTCTGATAGTACAGCAGCCTCTGTACAGCAATTTACATGTTTGCACAGTGTTTCTGTGAATAATTCTGCATAGGCCCCAACTCTGGGTTAGGAAGGGCATTACATTTTGGCAAACTGTCACTTAAGATGTAGTTTTCTTTAGAATAGTTTCTAACTGTAACAAGTGTTGCTGGGTTTTCCAAGTTGATTTTTATTTTGAATGAGGCAAACTTGTGATCTGACTTCACCAGTGAGGATGTGACATTGGTAAGGGTGTAGCTGTCTCTCATATTGGTGAGAACAAGGGTCCAGTATGTTTAAACCATTGGTTGAAGTGTGCACAAACTGATCAAGGGCATTTGTATTAAAGTTTAAAAAGTGTTGTGCTTGCCAGGTGGAGGCAATATACGTTTCTCAAGACTATAGATGGGTAGTTAGTCTCGCATGAGCAGTGTTCGGTTTGATGGAGAGTGCCTCCAGTAGGTTTAAATAAGAGCTGTGGGAATCTTGAGACATAAATGGTGACATATAACTTGCTAAGATGTTGTAAGGGGACTGTATCTAAGATGATTTGTACATGGATGAACTGCAGGGTATCATCCTGTTTAACCAACCTTGAGGAACTCCACCATTAGTCCCTGTCTATCCAGCAGATGGTCTAAATATGTGCAAGGGACTGTAGCCTTGCACTGCCGGAGTATTTTGTGCAGCTTTAAACCGTGTCTTGGTAACGGCACAAATGTCTGTATTTTCCAGAGTGAGATGTGGAGTTTTTTTGTTAAGGCTTCTAGCACTGAGTAGTAACAGCTTTAGATTTTATTTGCTATGTCAGTTGGTTTATCACTTTGACATATTTTAACCAAAATCCAGAAGCCTGGGGGGGACAGGTACAGCCCATCTTTAGCAAATCAAATGTGGTCTGTTGACTACATCCTCCCAGGCTGGCAGATATCGAATCCCCCCCTGGACTGACACCAGTAACTAATGCAGTTGTTAAAGTCAATTTTTTGTTCATTATGTGGTATCATCCCTGGTGAAAGTGCTCCGTGCAGGGCACTTACAGTTTGAGAGACATATTCAGAGTGGTCCATAATGTTAGTCTTCATATAATCCAGAGGTATGGCTCAGGTCATTTACACCCATGTGGACTGTAATAGAATCATACTGGTACTTGTGGTTTTAAGTATAATGGGTAAGTTAGTATATCTGTTGATCTTTGTGTGGGCCTCTCTTAGGTCATAAATACCCTCTGGCTTTCCCCTGTCTTTTAGCAGTGCCATCACTTGTGGTTTTGTCTGTTTTCTTTTAAGTAGGACAAGTAAATATTTGTAGCAGCATAGGTGCCAATTTTTCATTCTTTTTTTTTTCCGCTGCTGTGTGTGTTCATTGGCAGGATATAAAGTTTTCTGCTCAGGGTCTAGGTGCGTTCTCCTCATGCAGCACCTGTTGTCACATGCACAGGTGTAGAAAATGCAAACTGTCATATACCTTACTGTCTGAGAATAAAGTCAAGTTGGAGAAAAGGGAAAAATAACCCTGGTTGCAAGCCACATTGAGGAGGGCCCTCTTGTCGAGTAACTCATTAGGTAACAGCATATCGGTTTATAACATTTTTTTGTTCATTAAAAAAAGATTGTTACAAACAGACCTACATATTATTAAAGGAAACTGTTTTGAAATTGAAAGAACAGTTAAGTCAGTTGGTTTAATGCACCTTCAAAAGTGTTTCAGTCGGCAGACATGCTTAATCTCGCCTTAATGGTCCATCTTCAGAAGTATCTTAATCAGCTGGCTTGGTGAATCTTGCCCTTGTCAGCAGCATAAGATTATTCTAGGTTGTTGAGATCTCCAGACAGCTCGTTTGTTTGATACCATCATTTAACAGAAGGCATTATCTAGGCTGTTCCATATTGGAGTGCATTCATTAAGCCTCATTATTGGGAAAAACCTAAGGGGGAAGCTTCTTTTTTTTTTCTTTTTTGTTTTTTATGAAACATGTCCAACACCCTTGTCTGCCACTCATATTGTCATCAGCATATCGCTATATGCGTGGAAATGAGTGATCTTGGGTTCCCCTATTGATTTGCTGTTCCACATCTATATTTGCCTGATTGAGATGCTCTTGAGGTCCTTTTTACATGAGGTATCTTAAATAGCAAATCTTTACCTTTTGTGCTTATGTCAGTGTTCAGCTGTTAAAGTTGTATTTGATAGTGGTAGTAATGCATACAGCATTGTGTGATAATGGAGTCTTGACTTAATAGAGATGTACTTATTTCTTGAAAACAGTTATACTTTTTTTTTTCTTCCAGTTTTGGGGAATTCTGTTTAGTCCACCTTCTACTAAAAAGGAATCCAGTTATGTTCTCCCAGCACTTTATTGAATGCATTTTTCATTTTAATGGCTATGAAAAGCATGAGCAATACAACAAATTCAGTCAGACTGAGCGGTAAGTAAAAATGTTTTAAGTTTTTAGTCTTATGTTGTGTGCAAGCATTTGCAGTACTTTTCTATTGGTACTAATTTGGATTTTTACCTGTGCTTCGTAAGATAGTATCCAAAAAACCCCATTAGGGCATATACTGCACTGTGCCAAAATACTATCTGTAAGGTTGTGACTTCACGTGTCAAATTAAGTAGACTGCTGTAGAGTAATGTTATAATTATATTGTGTAGAAATAAAAAATATTCTTGTTTATAAAGCTGCATTTTTAGCTGTACAGGCAACATTTTAGGCATTTGGTTATATGATTAGTGTAGCAGCATTCCTGCCTGCTTGTAGTTTTGGCACTGTAGCTCCCATCTCCTCTATCTTGTCAGTGTTCAATTTCTTCTTGTAGTGATGTTTTACACAGATGAAGAAGCCTGTCTATAACAAGATAGAAATCTTCCAAATTCTTTTTCCATGTCTTTATTTTTACAAAATCTAGTCTTAATGCAGACCAACTTTCATCAAAATGTATGTTCTGAAAGACAAGCGGTGAATATGTATTCTGTTTTTGGCAAAGTGATACAAGGTCTGACACACTATATAAAAGTTCAAAAACAAGTTATTTTATTTAGATAGGTGTTAAAGAAATAAACTTTGAGCATGCAAATCATGGGTAACTTGAGGACAAGTCAACAACATAATATACTTCATGTCTAGTATTAGAGTCCATAGTGTTTCACTCCTTACCTTGAAGAATGAGATTTACAACTGCAGACTAGTTACAAGTTATTGTAAAACATTTGGAATATGTGACGTGCCATGATTGTGCCCAGAAAATGGCTAAATTGCATTCTGGTTCAGCGCTGATGTAGTGAGAGACCCAACCTTAACAATGAATTATTAAGAACCCACTATGCATTAAGGTCACGTCTGCACTAAAAGAAGACTGTGCTGACCAGTAAATAGCAGTAGGGCATAAAACTGCTTTGTTTCAACTTCTGTTTCTGCCTGTTGTCTGCTAAATTACACTCAGTAGTTTGGTTGCAATGGCATCCCTTACACAGGGAATATGTAAGGACGTTAACCACTTCCCCACTGCTGTACCAGCTTTCAAAGTCAGCACAAGACATCACTTTTTTATCTTACTTTTGACTAATTTTGTAGTACATGGAGCTGATAAATCTCCATGCTCTACAAAGAATTATGATCGGCTCTTGGATCATAGCTACATACTGTGTGTTCTCGACATGGATGCCAAGATTCACCTTTCTAAACTTCACTTTTGAAGTAAATTTCTAAGCATTTATGTCTCGAACACACAATAAAGTTATGATCAGCAACCTGATCCATAATGCTGTGCTATTCCTTAACTGTTTATAAAAGAGACCAGTATTCTTTTACAAAATCTTGTATTTTTTTTTAAATATTAGTCTCATCTTCTCATATACTGTTACATACTTCCTAGACTAAGAACTCAGTTTCTCTCTTGCTTATATCCATTCATTATTTATTTATTTATTTATTTATTTATTTATTTTACATTTGTTGACCGGGAAAATCCGACTGGATACATGTCCATTTTCAGCGGAGAAAAGCTCCACATCGACAATAGTTACATACTTATAAATTCCACATTGACATTAGTTTACATACTTATAAACAGAGAAAATGTTCCCACATTGACATTAGTTTACATACTTATAAACAGAGAAAATGTTACAAGTTTTGATAGTTAATACATAGGTATTAAGAGACAAGAGATCAGAGAAACTCCTGCTCTGTACTAAGACTAATACATAGATGAGGTAATATAATTGATAAATATATAGGACTATTATGTAGGTACAGTAGGAATATGTAATTGAAGAACTCACTACATATAAGGTTTAGAAGGTGAAAAATGTCAGAGTAGATGCTAGATAGAGGAAGAGCCTAGAGGAAGACATGAGGGGAAGTGGGGTTACGGAGGGTAGAAGGTTTAGTCAGGCTTGGAACATTGACAGAGCCATTGATTTTAAAGTGAAGGGTTAGATTTTGCTTGAATTTGGATAAAGAGGTGATGGTGGTGAGTTGAAGGGAGTTCCATATTTTACCAATGGAATTTGCAAACAGTGAGTCACCTCCAGAGTTGCAGGATTTGACTGTTTGAGCAAGTAGCCTGTTAGACTAGTTAGGTTTAGATATGGGGTGATTAAATGTGCAGGGATGGAATCTGGATGATGGAGGATCTTGTAAGCTATAGTTAGCTGGGTTTGTTGAAGTAGGTTAGGTAGTTCCACCCAGCCTAGGTTATGCAGGTTGATACAGTGATGGGTTTTGTAAGGCAGGCCAGTAACAAATCTAGCAATATGATTGTAGCAGCCAGAGAGCTTATTTAGGTCAGATTTGTACAGGTTGGTAAGTATGGGTGAGGCATAAAGGAGTGAGGAGAGGAGATGAGAGCGGGCTGTGGCTTCTCTTGCTTTGGGAGTAAGGAAGGATCTTATTCTATAAAGAGACCCCAGTTTTTTGTTAACTGTTTTAATAGTTTGGTTAATGTGTAATCTGAGTTTGTTATCTATGGTAACACCTAGTAATTTGGAATTTGAGTCTGGGGATATAGTAGTCCCATTCTTGGATTGAACAGAAAAGGGAATGGAGGTAGGTTTGTGGGTAGGCTGGAAGAGTAATAGTTTGGTTTTGGGTTGAGGATCAAATGGCGATGTAGTAACCAGTCTTCAACTGTAGTGAGACAGTCTTGGGTTTTGGCTAGTAGCTTAGTAGGTGACCTATCTGTGTTTATGAGTGTTGAGTCATAGAAAGAGTAGGGGTCCCAGGATGGAGCTTGGGGGAGCCCCTATGGTTGGGTAATAGGGGTGAGAGTTTGTTTTGCCATAGTACAGCTTGATTTCTGTCTGAGAGGTGGAACCACTTGAGAGTTGTGTTGTCTAGTTCAAATGTTTTTAGAGTGTTGTGCAGTAGTTGGTGGTTGACCATGTCAAAGGCCTTTGATAGGTCAAGAAAGAGGATGATATGTTTTGTTGTTTTTGTTATGGTTTATTGTGTCAGTGAAGGACAGGAGGGCAGTGCTGTGTTTAGGTCTAAAGCCATGCTGCGAGGTAGTCAGGAGCTTGTTCTGGATTAGATAGGGTACTAGTTGATTGTGTATGCATTTTCCATGATTTTGGCAAGTGGTGACAGTATGGCTATTGGCCTGTAGTTGGATAGGTCTGTAGATGTCCCGCCTTTGTGGAGAGGGATGATATGGGAGATTTTCCAGATTGAGGGGATAGTAGATTCTGTTATGGTGCGGTTAATTAGGATGGAGATGGGCTATGACCTCTGCAGCTTTTTGTAGGTAATCAGCTGGAAGAAGGTCAGCAGCAATGGTAGTAGGCTTTAGTTTCTGCAGAAGGGATCTAATAAAGGAAGCGGAAACAGGCTGTAGGTGGAAGGAGGGTTCTGACTTTGGAGTCGGACTTGTGATAGTGGGGTTGGTCGGGGTTTGTTGTGCCGCTAAGGATTTGATAACATTAATAAAGAAAGAGTTAAATGCGTTGGCAACTTCTTCAGGATTTTTATCACTTAGGTCAGCCGGTGTTGGGGTAGAGGTCTTGCCTGGGTGGAGAAGGGTGTTAATACCTGCCCAGAACTTTTGGGGATTAAGTTGATGTTTATTTTGGAGTTGGAGGTAGTAATTCTTTTTGTCTAGTAAAATGGATTTTTTTGTCTCATTTCTAAGTTGTTGGAAATGAGATCGGTCTAGGGGGGTTTTGGAGGCACGCCATTTGTCCCAGGCTTTGTTTCTAAGTTTGATTTTATACTTAGAGTCTTTTGTTAGCCATGGAGCAGTCAGGTTTTAACCTTGGCATGTGAATTGAGTATTTTTATAAAGGTGGAATTAAAGGTTGTAACGGCTTCTTCAAGGGGGAGGGATTTAAGATTAGACCAGTTACAGGACTGTAGCTCAAGTCGGAATTTGGCAAGGTCAAATTGTTTAGTGTTCCTGATAGATTTGTAGACTGGTAGTTTACATCTCCCTGCCTTATTTTCTCTATGTAGGTTATGAGATGGTCACTGATTTCGTTCGGGAGAGTCCCAGATTTATAGTGGGATGGACTGTTAGTGAGTATCCAGTCAAGAAGACTTTCTTTTGGTTGGAGTTTCCAATTCTGGTGGGGAGGTTATGATTTGTGAGAAGCCATGGAGATTTATGAGGGTGGGGTTGGTCTCAGAGGAGCATTGGTTCCAGTCTATATTCATGTCACCCAGGATAATAGTTTCTTGGGGACAATTGAGCCAGTTTAAGATATGCTCAAGTGTGTCAGTGTTGTTTCTAGATCACAAGTAGATTAATACTTTTTCCTTATTTATTTGGATCTTCAGGGAGATTAGTTCTGCATTGGAGATTTGGGGGGGTTGAGAAGAGTTCAAGGTGATATTTAGTGAGCATTTATAGAGGACGCACGAGACCACCTCCTTTTTACTGGGCGGTCCTTTCTATATATGTTATAGCCTTGTGGGGTGATTTCAGTATCTTTTATGGCTGGTTTTAACCAGGTTTCTGACAGGCACATAATGTCCGGTGATATATCTCTAACAGGGCTTGCAGATTGTGTATTTTGTTGTTTAGACTTCTTATGTTAAGATGACACATAAGGAGGCAGTTCGGAGAGATTGTCGCAAGAGGTAGGTTATGTAAGTCAGTGTTTGTGATAGGGCCAGGGTTGGGGTGGATGTCTCCATCCTTGGACAGGTTTTTTCTTAGATGTTCTATGAGTTTCAGGAGTTTGAGTAGTAAAATGTCTGTATTTTTGGATTTAGGAGAGTTAACTCTTGGTTTATAGGGGAGGGGGTATCTGATGTATTGTACCGTATTGGTGGGATGGTGATTAGGATTGAGTGTGAGATAAGGATGATAGACTACAGGTTTGATATTTGGGATAGTGATATCCATAGTAGGGAGTGTGCTCGTAAGTAGTTAGGGCATGTAGTGATATAAGGACTAATAAAGTAAGGGGCAAAGTCTTTATTATTGGCTTGAGAGCCAGAGAGAGGTGGGGCTGTATGTTGTTTAACATTGTTATCTATGTTTAGGCAGATAGCAAGTGAGGTGGGAGTGGTTCAAGTATAGGGAGGTGGGTGAATGTAAGATAAAGTCTCGCGTGATTGTGTGAGAGTATGGATAGTAGTGGGTGTGGTTAGTTAGGTATAACAGTACGACTACTGGCGCCGCGTGGGATATGGGGCAGGGAGGCGCGCGAGCGCCCGAGCATCCGACCCCACACTGACCAGGTAATAGAGAGAGTAGAATTTCTACTTTAATGCCTTTAATCCTATGCTTATGCCCAATGCTAAAATATAGTTGGTTGTACGTTTTTTATTTTTTAGCTTGTGCTCAATTTGACATCATTAATGGGATGTACTGCTGTGTAACAGGGCTCGGTCAGGAGTTTTAGAGGGGTTATTTACATTGATTTTGGTTTGTGATGGTAAGACTGGATAATGACCTTTTCAGTTAGGTTACTGTGCTCACAGCTTGCAGCTCACTTAGAGGGTTCAATAAAGTGGCGCTTCTAGTAAGGGCGACCTGGGAATTGACTGGGCACAACCTGAGAGAGGAAGAATATAACACTTAGCTTATTCTCAACATTGTACTATCACAAGGGAAAGTATAACAGCAGCTTATCCTTATATTAAAGTGACAAAATTAAATATACAGTTAGGAATCCACCTTTTTATGCACTAGACAAGTGATGCTTTAAACTCCTGAGACAACAAACACTTACAATAGCTTTGGTTGAGATGTAGAGTGCTTCACACTTAAAATAATAGTGTGGCCTTTACTTTAAACATTCTACATATGCAGTCGCTAATCCTTTCACATAAAAACCATGCTACAAGTGCAGTCGCTAATCATTTCAAGGTTAAAACATGCTTCAATTGCAGTCACTAACATTTCAGGTTCATATTAGTGGAGACGCTCTAGCTGAGAACTGAACCGGACAGCGTCTGACTGTGAAGCGACAACGCTACCGCATCACCACCGCGGATTAGCGACTGCATATGTAGAATGTTTAAAGTAAAGGCCACACTATTATGTGTGCTTGATGGTTTTGCTGCCTTTAGTTTTTGACCATTTTTTCAGCCTAGTGTCTGACTGCCTTTTGAGGGCTTCCTGTGGTTCGCATGCCCTATATTCCTTGTATTGGTCAGTGATGGTCATCTCCTTGTGTCTGCAGAATGTAGTAATTGTTAAGGATTTGGATGACAGGTTGTGCTTGCTAATACCTACAGCTTATATTGAGGTGACTGTCAGTGTAACAGTATGCAGCAAGCCTCATTGATTGGCCTGGGAAGTATTTCGTTTATAGTGTTCATTCTGATGAAACAACATTGGGTCTGTCGTATACCCTCGTTGGTGGGTCAGTGATTGTTTTCCCCCCTTTTCCATTCTATTTCAGCATTTCTTTTCTAACCTGTGTCTACACTTGGTGTTGCTTGGATCTACTGCTTGTTGAATGCTATGACACTGTATTATTTACTTTATCTGATAGTATTTTTAGTATCAGAGTCAATCCGCGGTGGTGATGCGGTAGCGTTGTCGCTTCACAGTCAGACGCTGTCCGGTTCAGTTCTCAGCTAGAGCGTCTTCTGTGTGGAGACATGCGTGAATGGGCGTACCTTCGTTGAAGGCTGTGCGTCAGGGCTGGTAACTCGGCACGTAAAAATCAACTACCAATGATTAGCAGACCGGAGTTCTGCTGTGGCAACCCCTAACCGGGAAAAGCCGAAAGACACAACAACAAAAAAAAATTTTTAGTATCAGAGTCAAATCAGGAACCTGGACCTACACTGGCACTGCCTCGACTGCATGAGATAGAAGAGTAATGTGAAACAGACTTTAGTGGAAAAAAAACTCCTAGCATACCACACTCTTAATGATCAGTGAGGATGTTAAAGGGTCAAACCTACAGCAGCATCAGTATACCAAGAACATCATTATTAGCTCTTGGCCAATCCCTGTTAGGGTTAAATCTATTTTAAAAGATGCCCTGCAGGGTCTGCTAGTCTGGAGCTCATCTCCATTTGGCAAGATTTGCAGTTTCTTCTGCATCAGCAGACATTGATGTGGGACCAGAAGATACTTTCTCCCCAGCTCTCTCCTTAGAGATGTGTTCTGGAGTGTACGTGGTGCTTATTCTCTGGTTAACTATTTTGCTGCTGACTGGCCTGATCCCATGGGACAATACAGAGAATTACCTAGCTTTGAGTTGAAGTAATTAAGGCCAAGGATTCCTCCCAAGGGTATTTCTCATGGACCTAGGCTGGAAGGACACGTTATTTTTTCTTTGTTGACTGGATTATTCCCACTATGCTAGTAGCCTCTTTTCATGGGAACCCTGAGGTAGTATTTATACTACTAGGGGAAATTTGGCCAGGGCATCGAGGGACTTCCCCTGCTCTTTTTAACAGGTGACATGTGGGGCCTCGGTTTAACATCTCATCCAAAGAACGACACACTCAAGAGTTCAGCACCAGGATCCCCTTATACTGCACTGCAGTGTCAGCATCCCATCTACCTAGTGTGTGAATATAATACACAGCATTCTGCACCGAAGGCGAGTAATGCTACCTGTTGCACCACTGACATAAGTTCTAGCAGTAAGAATTCCATGCATCATGGTTCATAGTTCAGGCTCTGGATTTTAAAGAATATTTCAAGATTGATAACTGAAATAGTAGGTACAGGAAATTACAGAAGTGCAGGCCTCTTATGACCTAGCACAGCTATTGGCATGATTGCTCCTATTGCCATATTTTTGACATCCAAACTCTGGCAGGGGCTCACAACACACTCAGTCCTGTAGGAGCTTGTCTCTGGAGCTTGTGAGGAATACACGGATACTTAATAGTTGAGCAATAGGGATAGAGGCCATACAAGTCCAGAGAGCATCATCTCTGTGATATGACAGCTGTGACATGTTTTAATACAACTAAGAGTACACAACCATCTAGTGTCTATACTATGTAAAGAAAGTGCTGCATGAGTGTCAGTAGTATGTGAGGAAAGTGCTGTACAAACCTCTGCTGTCTCACAGCAAGTAATGTACAACAATCCAGTAACCTGGCCACTCTCCTCCTAGGTGAGCAGCTGTACAACAGTGAAGAGAACCACAAATAAGGTAGTTGTGCTGTGAACCTCTTAAATGCACCATTGTGGGGTATCCCCTGTACTGAACACAGAAGATAACTTCATATCTTTGCTAACAATGTATTATCTGATACAACTGAACTAAACATAGGATTCCATCAAGGCTCAGTTGTAACACCTCAATTATTCCCCTTATTACCCAAGCTTAAAGTTGTGCATGCAAGTAATGTCCTTCTCGTAGAAGTTCACATACCTATCAGTTACAGCACCAAACAACACAGCGTCGATTCAGTAACATTTGCCACTGGCTCCACATGAATAAACTCCAAATTAATACTACCAAAACAACCATAATGCTGTTCTCCATAGGAAGAAACTGATTTAAAAAGGGAATATAATTCCAGATTTTAATGAACAAAAGTATATTGGAGTAACACTAAATCCCTTTAACTTCAGCATACATATAGACAAGATTGCCACTAAATAGGTAGGTGCTAGGCTATCTGCCCTAGGGCATTTATAAGCCTAGCCAGAATGTGTTGGCTTTCGCCACCCTTTTAGACTGGATTCCCAAGCCTCTGTCCAGCAGGGTCATAGAAGTGATCCCAGGAGTAAATTTACGATTTCCCATCCACTCATCATTATTTCTCTTGAAGAGGGTCAGTGAGGGGCTCTGCCTAACATGAACCGGGATTCTTTTCCAGAGCAAGGGAAGCCTTTGGGATATGAATCTATCCCTCCAGCATGTCCTATTTATTGTTGTGCTGAGGTTTAAATCCCTGGAGCGTGTAGCTCTAATGGATTTGGCTTTCTTGAGGTGGAGCATGTCCATCAATTCCGGGTTACACGGCCTTGTATGTCAGGCAGAAATCGCCTCTGAGTAGGCAGTAAGCAACTGAGTAGAGCTGGAGTTTCTTGAGTCGAGTAGCATAGGGCATGTGTTTGAGGCCCACGATCCTCTTGGTGTGAGGTACTTTTGAGGTCTCTTCAGCTGTTGCAGGTGTCGGGTAAGATACAGCCCAAATGGGGCGTTGTACTCAATTAAGGGCCTGATGAGCGATGAGTAGAGGGGCACAATGACCTCTCTTGATCTAGATGTGTACCCTTTTGTGATTAGGTGAGCTATATAGAAGGTTTTTCTAACCACTTTGGCAATGTGATTGTCAAAGGAGAGGCTACTATCTACTTGGGTCCCCAGATCCCTAATTACTTCTTCCATACTTAGTGGATTACCTCCTATGTGGTAGTTTGTGGGCACTTTGTTTTTCCCAAAAGAGATGACTATGCACTTCTTGGCATTTAGCTTAAGTCCATGGTTTTGGCACCAGATATCCGTATCTGTAAGACCCTTCTGGAGGATGCTTGTGTCGGCCGGAGAGTTGAATATGGCTCCCAGCTTGCAATCATCTGCGAACTTGGTCAGCCACAGTCTTCCCATGCTTGCCTGTACCTCAGAGAAGTATATACCAAACAAGAGGGGTCCCAGGACTGAGCCCTGTGGGATGCCACTTGTAACCGGTTTAGAGTTGGACATGGCACCCGCAACCCTGACCATGTGAGTTCTATCCCTGAGCCAGTTTGCAACCCATCTTGTGACATATGGGTTGATATTTAAGCTGGTAAGCTTATTTATGATGCCAGAGTGGGGTATTGTGTCGAAGGCCTTTGCGAGGTCCAGGCATTTTATTTATTTTACATTAGTTTACCGGGCTAGTCCAACTGGATACATGTCCATTTTCAGTGGAGGCCCGGGGAGAAAAGCTCCGCTACAATACTATACTTAAGTAAAAATAAACAAAAAATGTACCAAAAATATATAAACATATGTAAAATAAAATAGAAAAAGCATGTACTTTAAACCTGTAGGCTGTGTAGGCTGTGTGGACTACCTTTCCCTCATCTATGGCTTTGGTAGCTATTTCAAAAAAGTCAACTAGGTTTAGGAGGCAAGATCTGCCTTTAATAAAGCCGAATTGGGTAGGGTCCAGTGTCTAGTGGTTCCCAATGTCTTTGTTTATGAGATCCATGATGATGCGCTCCATAGCCTTGCAGACCAGGCAAGTCAGGCTTATGGGGCGATAGTTCCCGGGATCCGTTGTGGCGCCACCTTTGTGGAGCAGGATAACTGTTGCTGTATGCCATTCTTTGGGTGCATAACCTGTGGTAAGGCTGAGTTGGAACAGTGAGTTTATGTGAGGGTTTAGTTCTTTTTGGAGCTCGTGTAAGATGCAGCCGGGGATACCATCCGGTCCCATTAATGCTGTGTTTTTTACTTTGGAAAGAGCTGCTTTCACCTGTGTGTCTGTGATGACTGTGGGGGGCTGCATTCTTCTGGGATAGACACAGGCCCTTTTGGGGGGGTAAAGTTTGCACTGAACCTGTCTGCCAGGATGTTGGCAATGTCCATGGGTTCAGTCTATTTTGTGCCATTTTGCACCAGCTCAGAGCAGATTTGAGAGTTGCCACCCAGATTCTTGGCGTAGCTAAAGAACGCCTTGTGATTATCTTTAGAGTCTTTGGCGATTTTTCTTTCGATGTTAGCCTTTGATGATTTTATGATTGAGCAAAGTTTCTTGCTAATACTGATCAGGGATGCTTTCCCTTTTTGGGTTTTTGCCCTGTCATGTAATAGTTTCCTCCTTCTGTTGTATAGCTTATTTATGGCCGGGGTCCACCAGACTGGTCTCTTGTTTTTGGAGGAGTGAGTCTTTGTTTTACTTGGGATGGCACGATCCATGCATTCCTATAGGTGCTCATAGAGTGCATTTGTAAAGGATTCTGCGGTTTGGATAGCATTTTCCATTTGCCCAGGAGCTTTGAAACTTTCCACCTCGGTCTTAAGAATTGTGAAGTTTGCTTCTGAGAGATTTTTCACAGTGGTTTCCTTGGCTGGGGGTGGGGTTTGGATGTGGATGTCCATTGTGATTAGTTTGTGGTCTGATCTTACCAACGAGGGGTTTACCTCTGGTGTGGAACAGTGATTCCCCCATGTTGGTGATGACCAGGTCCAATATGTTGTCCCCTCTCGTGGGAGTGGTGACCAGTTGTTCCATGGCGTTTGAGTTTATAAACTCCAGGAACCATTGGGCAAAGGAGTTGGGACTTGAGTAGTTTTCCCAGTCAGTGTTTGGGTAGTTGAAATCCCCCAATATCATGGTGTTTGGTGAGACCTTCATATTCTCCAATGTTCTCAGGAATGCTGAGTGGGGGTCCTGAGACAAGGTGTGTGATCTGTAGCAGGCTACAAACTGAAAAGCAGTTTTGCCCACTGTTAGTTGCACCTGGAGGGTCTCCGATGCCTCGTGTAGTGCCACTAACCTGAAGATGTGGGTATCCTTGATGAAGATGGATACTCCCCCGCCTTTAGTATTTTGGTCCGAGTTCTGTGGCCTGAAAGTATGCTACGAGTTAAATCCTGGTAGTGCTGGGGTGCTCTCTGGAGCCTTGAACCAGGTTTTTGTTACTGCACAGATATCGATTTTCTCCATACTGAGGAGTGCCTCAAGTGTGTGCATCTTGAGGTTTAGACTTCTGGCGTTGAGTAGCATTACCCTTAGTTTTTTGGTTCTGGTATTGTCTATGGAGGTGGGTTTGTCTTTTGAGCCTTGCCTAAAAAAGGCACTATGGGGGGTGGCAAGAGCCTTAACCAGCATTCAAAAACCCAAGGGTGACAGGTGCAAGCTGTCCCTGGTGAAGCAACGTGGCTTGTCGAGCATGTCATCCCAGGCTGACAGACACTGGATCCCCTTTGAATGACACCAATAGCTTAGCCAATTGTTAAAATTGATCATTTTGTCTTTATACTGTGGCATCATTCTTGGTGAGGACAAGATGCTACTCATGGTCAGGTTCATACCGGCCTGGGCTAGATGATCAGAGAGCTCCTCTGTCCCTTTTCATGTAGAACAGGAAAGTACGTCTCAGGTCATTCACGCCAACATGGACAATGACAGAGTCATATTTCTACCTGCTGTGGAGTGACCTCAGTGCTTGTGATATGTGGCGGATCCTGGCACCCGACAGGCAGCTTACAGTGACCTTCTCCTTGTTCAGTCTGGTGAGCGGGACGTCAGTGTGCCTGACAATAGTCTCCTATTACTAGTGTATTAGGTGCATTATTTAGCCTTAAGGGCTGCTTCTGTGTGGCACACTGACTTCGTGAAGTATGTGATACGTGAAAGTTGTTGTGGGGTAGTGGTTGCCTGGATGTCTGCTTTGGAGGTCTCTGCTGCTTTGGCAGATTTTTATTTAGAGCCTCTGAGTATGTTTTTGTGAGTTTGTGTCATGTTTGCTGATGCAATTGGTCTATGTGAGACTGGTTGTGTGCTGCGAGTGGTTTCTTTCTCCTCCTGACTGACTGTGCCAGTCTTGGTTTGAGAGAGCTTGACCTCCAGTTTGGTTGTATAGTTGCATCTCTCACATACATTTGAGTTTGTTGGAAGGAGGAGATGGTTGTCTGTGTACATAAGGCAATTGTAATATTGCTTCAAGGTTCCCAGATTCACCAGCTGGACTGGAGAGTATACCTGAAACTGCACTTTGGACATACCTGGATAGTTAAACTGATTTACTGATTATCCGGAATGGACGAATAGGCAGCCTTGTACTTCTGGGTAGTAAAAGGGGGTGTAGTGCTTTAGTTTGTTAGTGCTTACTGAGGTATTTGAGCAAGAGCTGGGCTGTAGATGGGAGATATAGTGCTTACTTTAAGAGTTAGACTAGTTTTAAGTGAAAAATTGAAGAGCAGACTTTGTGGAGCCGGGAATAGTTTAAAACAGCTTAAACGGTGCTGCGCGACATTGAGCAATGCGAAAAATCGTGCAAAACCGAGCAAATGTGGGTTTTAAGGCAAGAAGATGAAAGAGCTCAGAATTAGCCCAAAACGGCCAATAAATAAGTTGCTGGGCTGTGACCACTCCTCCAGGGACAGATAGGCTGCTCAAAGCTCCCCACTCTCACTGGTGAACAGAGAAACTTCCTCCTATCCAAGTAAGGATATGGGCAACACAGGAACCTATACCACAGTTCTGAATTCAGCAAAACCTGAAAACTGGACTAGAGTAGCTTAGGAAAGGCAGGAAACAAGAGGTTTTTTTTTTTTTTTTGCTAAAACTGAAAGAAAATGATCATATCTCACTTTCTACATATCAGTAAGTTTAATGGCACCAGAAACACTCTGTTCAGGGATCTAAACTTTTTTTACAACATTAACAGAATGTTTTGGATGGACAGATATAATCTGCAGAGAATACCACTACTCTGGAACAGACTCCCCATCCATGTAGAACAAAGCTTATTCCTGTCAATATTCAAGTGCAGCATGTATCTGTGGATAGGAAATTTACTCCAGGACTGCCCCCTGTACCACTAATGGGCAGAGCCAGCTCCTAAATGCTTTATCCTGTGCTTCAGACCCCCCAAAATATCTATGGTATGATCCCAGTTATTATCACTAGGAGCAATATAAATATATACCTTGGAATAGGTAAGGTTAATAGTTTTCTTTTTTTTCGTTTTTTTTTAAAGAAAAATCTTTAGTGCATTATCACTTATGACATAGGTAATTGTACATTTATATGGGGGGAAAACATACGGACAATATTTCCACTTACAAACATACATACACATATCCATCCACAAACCCTTTTTCTCATTTTTGCATATGGGGTCAGGGTGTCATTTTAGCAGTGACAATCATCTAGAGCCAAGGTTTACACTGCCAGGTGGGTAGTCCTGCCACGCAGTTGCACTCTGTCACACCTATGGCCAATTTAGTTTGTCCAATCCACCTTCTGTACGTCTTTGAAATGTGGAAGGAAACCATAGCAACTGGAGGAAGCTCACGCAAACACATGGAGAACATGCACTCTCCACACAGAAGGCACCCCAGCCAAGAATCGAACAGGGAAACCTCTTGCTGTGAGGTGACAGCACTGTGCTCCACCATTGTGCTGCCCAGATGCAAACATTATACATCACCTATAATCTTATATACAGTTATCAGTCAGACATTACATAAATTTACAGATTGTTACTAGGTTAATGATGCGTAGCTCATTCAGTTCTTGCCTTCCCTTAAACCTCATTCATCGTCCAAAGCATTATTCTGCTTGTATTGTTCCTACAGTTCCCATTTTTTTCTATGCAATTTACTCCTACCCTTTTCTAAAGATCCCACTTCCATTTCTTTTATCTCTGTTATATTCACTACTTCTAGTACAGCAGGTTTAGACACCGATTTCCATTTTTTAGTATCTGCTTTTTTAGCAGCCACCAGAATTAAACTCAGCAAGGCCATACTATGTCTAGAAAATTCCAATTCTGTATCACACCTCAAAAAAATTTACACCAATTTGCTCACCCAGTATTTCTGACAGAGTGGTCTGCGAGGAATTTGTAAAGTCTGCCAACTCCTTACACTCCCAAAATATGTTCCCAGTTACCTATTTGTCCCCATCACACCTCCAACATTTGCAATCTACCAGATAAAAAATTCTTGCTTGGGGTATAAAAATACCTATGTAAACACTTTCAAGCAAGGATCCTAAATCTTCTAGACTTTGTTGCATATTTGGGAGATGTTCTTCGTGTTTCACTGTTGCAGTCATTACATTTGGGTAATCTGCTGGCAGGTTGCCCTAAGTCGGCCTGATTAACAAAGTCTTGGGTCCTGCGTCAGTTGCTGTCCCTTCTTCCATGACGTCAGGTCATCAGGGGTATAAAACATGCAGCCGACGCCATTACATCATTATTTCTTGTCGCGCGGTGCCCAAAGCAGAAGCAGTTCACAAGTGCCGGTCGGCCGACTCCTAAAATTTTCGTTTTCGAGTTTCAGATCCAAAGTCTTCAACTAAAAAGCTAAGTACCCCATTGAGGAAACTTTTTCTTGCTCCTTACCGATGTCAGTAAAAGTTAATAATTGCATTACTTGTGGGAACCAAATACCTCATAAGGATTTTCATTTGTACTGTATTCCTTGCCTAGGCCCTGACCACAACGTGCTTTGCTGTCGTTTTGTGCTTTATTTAATCAACACACTATCAAACGTCGGTACATTTTTGCTTCTAAATATTTTGGCTCACGCTTTATCCAGAAATGTTGTCGGTTAGCAATCCGACTACCGGAATACCTAAAAAATGCATAGAAAAAGACATAGGCCGTTGAGGTCCAAAACTGCCGACGACACTTCTCCTAAGCTAGTCACCAGTTCGCCGGTGCTCAGTAAGGCGCTTTCGCAGCCCCTGATACCCGCTACTTATGATTTGCAGGACTCTACTGAGACCCATTCGGAGTCTGGTATGCCGCGAGATGCTTCATTTATGGAACCCGCGGATATCTCTACCTTGGATGGGTCTGGAGCCGCTGTGCAGGCACCGGCTTCTGCGGGTGTTTTCAGGCCTACAGATTTGTATATTAGACAGACGCCATCTTCAAAACGAAGGCTAAAATCTCAACCTATGCCCAAAAAAACAGATGCCTGGGCCCACATGTGCAGGCCCCTATGCCTAAAAAACAAATGATCAAAATGGCTGAAGATTTAATTACTGTGGTCAGGGGTAGCCTACTCCCCCCCCTGTCTAAGAGGCCTAGGCAAGACATTGATTATGAATCTTCTGAACAGGATTCTATTTTTTCTGACTCTTCTAATGAACAGGAATTGTCTATACCTACTTACAATTACTCTGATGCAGAAGATTCCATTCCTTCTGCTTCTCCCCCTGAGGATTTTTCTTTTGGGGAAACTTTACATACCTTAAGGGAACATTTCCACTGGGAAAGTCAGGATTTCTCTGAATCTAAAAAGAGACTTGGGAGATTTTCTTCTTCTTCCTCAGCATAAGGCCTTTGGCTATATCTCCTGTTCTAGACATTGTTGATGTTTTTTCTGAATCTAGTATGACTTCTGATTCTCTGCCTTTGGCTCCTTGTAAGCCTGACAGATACTACAGGGTTCCTGACTCCCACAAATTCCTTTTCAAAAATCCTGTTGTAGATCCTGAAACCATTTCTCAGGGTCTCAAGGGCATTAAGGCTTCTACTGCTAAAAAATCCTTCCCCTTCTGATAGAGATTCCAGGGTGCTGGATAGATGGGGTAAGAAGGTTTACACTTCTGCAACCTTGGCAATCAGGGCTTTAAACTGTCAATTTTATATGCTAAAATATCAACAGCATATCATGGGATTGCTTAAACAGAAAATGATGTTCATTTCTGACTCAGTGGAAAACAAAGATTTACAGGAATTATTGCATTCAGCTGAACAAGTTGGAAAACATACTTTGCAATGTGGTTTTGATTCTTTGGAGGCCTCTTGCAGGGCTGCTGTAACTGGGTCTATGCTAAGAAGGCATGCTTGGATCAGAGCAAAATCTGCCTGATCATGTTAAAGCAAAATTGTTGGATGCTCCTTTACAACAAGGCCGTCTCTTTGGTATTAAGGCTGAAGAAGTTTTAAAAAAGATGGAAGATAAAGCTAAATCTATGCAAACTGTGAAAGATTTCTTACAAGTGCAACCTCCAAGATTTAGTAGGCACACTGGTCCTTTCCAGTTCCTTCGAGAGCCACTCAAGTCAAACCCAGACATTTCAAAGGCTCCAGGTTTCAGTCACAAGGGACTTCCAGAACAAAACAATGGGGTTCTTCCTCTTCCAAATCTGGAAATAACAAGACACCTCCCTATGGTAAGCAGTCTCATTGACTTCCCTTTACACTTACCAAGCACTTACCTTTTAGCCGCCCCTTTGGGGGGAAAACTGGCTCTTCATGCAAGAAACTGGCAACTTATAACCCAGGACAAATGGGTTTTAAATATAGTATCCTAGGGATACAGATTTCATTTCCACACATTGCCAATTCCAAACAGATGGCCAGACCTGTCCCCAAATCAGTGGGCAGAGGCCCAGAAACAAGTACTTTCCCTCATGACCATGGGGGGCTATTCAACCAGTACCAGAAGAGGAAAAGGGGCAAGGTTTCTATTCAAGACTTTTCCTGGTACCCAGAAAAGACAAATCATAGCGTCCAATTCTGAATTTATCTACTCTAAACACCTTTCTGGACATTCCAAAATTCAAGATGCTGACTCTTCACCAGTTACTTCCTATGCTAGGCAAAGATGTCTGGTTGGCAACTTTAGATTTAAGAGAGGCGTACCTGCATATCCCAGTCAGGGAATCTTGCAGAAGATACCTCCGCTTCAAAGCAGGTTACTTGCATTACCAGTTCTCTGCACTGCCCTTTGGCTTATCTCCTGCGCCCAAGGTCTTTACAAAGTGCCTGGCTACAGTAATTGCATTCTGCAGGCAAAGAAATATTCAAATATATCCATACCTGGACGATTGTCTAATTCAGGCAGAAAACAAGTACACTCTTCTAAACCATCTGGCGTTTGTAAAAAGGGTTCTAACTTGTCTAGAGTACACTATAAACGAAAAGAAATCACAACTGGTACCCCCTCAAAAAATTACATTCCTGAGTGCAAGCTTGAATACAACTGCCCAGATGGCTTACCTTACGCCAGAGAAGCAAGCTCATTTGGTGACTTACTTCAAACAGGTGGACACAAAAACCCTGCTTTCTACAAGGCAAATACTGCAAGCCTTGGGATACATGGCCTCCTGCATTCTTCTAATTCCATATGCAAAACTGCATATGAGGAAACTTCAGTGGTACTTAAAACGTCTATGGAGTCTGTGTTGTCACAGCCTGGAAACAGTGATTCCTATCATACCTTGCCTGCAACTAGAGTTCCTATGGTGGGCAGAGGCCTGCCACCAAAACAAGGGACTGCCATTCACACCACCCCCTGTCGCCCAAACCCTAACTACAGACTCATCAGACTATGCTTGGGGGGGGGGGGGCACATCTGGCAGGGAAGTGCATTCAGGGCAAATGGAGCCCAAATCAAATGCACCTTCATGTCAATCAAACAGAAATGCTAGTTGTACAGAATGCAATGACAGCCTTCAAGGACTACCTTCATCCAGTATAATTAATGATAGACAGACAACACCACGGTTATGTGGTACATAAACAAGCAGGGTGGTACGCACACCTACCCCCTTTGCAGACTAGCCATGGCATTGTGGAACACGGCCTTGACCTATCAAGTACAACTACAAGCTCAATTCCTGCCAGGAAAGCTGAATACTCTGGCAGACAAACTAAGCAGAAATCTCATGGACCCACACGAATGGAAACTGGAACCACGGATTTTCAACATGTTGACATGCAAATGGAGGAGGCCAGACATAGATCTTTTTGCCTCACCCTAGAACTATCAGTTGGACAAATTTTGCACAAGAACTCATCACAAAAAAGCCTGGTAAGTGGATGCTCTATTCTTCAGATGGAAAAACCTATCAGTCTATGCCTTTCCCCCTCTGCCTCTGCTCTCCAAAGTTCTACTAAAAGTCAAACAGGACAAACCAAAAATGATTTTGATTGCTCCAGACTGGCCTCGCCAACACTGGTACCAACTCCTGCGCAATGTGTCACCTTCCACCGTGGCACCTGCCTCAGACACCTTTCTTTACTGTCTCAGCAGAACAACCACATTCTGCACACTCAGCTCCAAACTTTGAATCTTGCAGCCTGGCTAATCACCTAAATTCACCCTTAGCTTCCCTCAGCAAACCTGTGATGGATGTCATTTTGGAGGCGAGAAGGCCTAGTACTAGAAAATCTTATGCTGACAAATGGAAAAGATTCTGTTCATGGAATCGATCTCAAGGGATAAGCACAGCAGTGCCCAACATTCCTCAGATTTTACAATACTTAACTGAGATGTTTCACAAGGGCCTGTCCTTTTCTTCCATAAAAATCCATGCCTTAGCCATTTCAGCTCATTACAACACAGAACCTCCCCTCTTCTCTCATCCTCTGCTGAAGCTGTATCTCAGAGGGACCAAAAGCTTAAAACCACCCAGGAGAGCTCCAACCCCTGCCTGGGACCTCAATTTTGTATTGGAAAAGCTCACTCTCCCTCCTTTCGAGCCAGCTGCTACTGCAGACTTAACATTTCTCTCCTGGAAGACAGCTTTCCTTTTAGCAGTCACTTCAGCTAGAAGGATTTCTTAACTACAAGCTCTTATGGCAGTGGAGCCTTTCATCATTTTTCATACGGACAGGGTATCTCTCAGGACAAATCCATCCTTCATGCCTAAGGTGGTATCCAGTGTGGCTCTTAATCAGACTATTCATTTGCCAACTTTCTTTCCCAGCCCACAGAACAAGGGGGAAGCAGATTCTGCATTCATTGGATGTACACAGATAACTTAGGATGTAATGCGATCCTATCTCGCCTACATTCATAACTGATGACTCAGCCGATACACTAGCACGAAGTCTCTCATTGGCTGGGTCAACCCCTTATCCCAGGATGCACCACGCCCAAGCCCCCAGATCTCGTTTGCCGCTCCTAGAGTAACGACGTGGTCTCGACTTGGCTGTGGCTAAGTACCCTTCTTTTTTTGGCCTTTTGGTCATTTTTTGGCAGTTAACTTTAGAATTTATACTCAAACAGCTATTTTAATAGCTATCTGGTTGCTAGTTCAATTGTGATTGACTGTGTTTGTCTTTTTGAATTGTTGTGGTAATCCCTTCTGTTTGGCGGGCTAGGCCTGTTTGAGTTAGAGGGCCTTTGCCCTATCTCTTGTAGAGCGTTTAAATTAGAGCTCTTCCCCCCCTTCCCTCCTTGTGTGTTTTGAGTGTGTGTCAGTAAGTATGTCTGGCAAAGAAAAGGAACATAAGCCATCGGGCTTTAAAAAATGTTCGAAATGCAATTATAAGATGTCGTTGACAGATGGCCACGCCATCTGTGTTTATTGTTTAGGGGCTAAACACTTGCAAGAATCTTGCAATGTTTGCCATGCTTTCTCCTCTCGTGTCCTACACGAGAGAAAAAATAAGCTTATCTTGAAGGGTCTCCTCAAACCAGCCTTCGAGGAAGCTTTGGCTCCAACAAGTCCGTCGGAGCCGCCTGCAAAAAGGGCTAAATCTGTTTCCCCTTCCTCGGCTCCACTGGCCTCGGAGCCGAAGGATACAGGATCTACAGCTGGGTCTCCCTCCTCAGCTCCACTGTTTTTGGAGTCTCAGGATGAGAGATCAGGTACTCTGTCCCCTTCCTCGGCTCCACTGATTTCGGAGTCGCAGGATAGAGGGTCTAAATCGGGGTCTCCTTCGTTGGCTCCATTGGTCTCGGAGCCGCTGGAGAGTGTTTCTGCTCTGGGGTCGGTTTCGTCGGCTCCTGAACCGTCGGCGCCGAAAGAGGTCTCGGTTCTGGTTGAGTCTGCTTCGGCCCCGATCCTTTTGGAGCCGATTCGGAGCCGGCCTCCTAGCCTTGTCTCTGAGCCGATAGAAAAAGTCTCTCGACCCCCTTCTGTTTCCTCCAGGTCCTCCAGGCTTTCAGATTCAGATGTAGATAGGGTGGTCCAGAGGCTCCTCCAGTCACCTGTCTTATCCAAATTATTTTCGGCTTCGGCCCAGTCAGCCCCGGAGCCAGCCCCTTCGATACAGTTTCTTCCTCCTCCGACAACCTTGGTGTTGTCGGAGTCAGAGTTCATAGAGTCGGGTGAAGTCCTTGAGTCGGTCCTGAGACCCACTGCTAGTCTGTCAGCACCGTCTTCAGCTCCAACCCTTTCTGTGCCTTCCAGAGGTTTCGGTTCTTGGGTGTCCTCAGCCGGGCCCGAGGGGAATTCGTCGGGGCTTCTGGTTTCGGCCCAGAGTCTCCCTCTTGGTGCATCGGCTAGGGGAACCCCGACACTGGTCATGGTCTCGGGGACGGGCCTCTCCTCAGATTCTGGTGGGCCCGCCTTCAAGGCTATGAGGAAGTGTGCTGGCCAAGTCTCTAGTGACTTCACCTGAATCTGCGACTCCTTCTTTAGACACAGTGGCTAGAGCTTCTGGTGCCCCCCTGTCTTCGGACAGCGCAGCTCCTAGGCCTGAGGATTCCTCCTTGTGTGGTCCCCTGTTTTCCAAGTAGCCTTCAGAGTTCGTGCCTGAGGAGCCCCCCCAGGAAAAAATTGTGCAAGAGGAAGCACATAGACTCCCCAGATGAGTCTGTCACCTCGGACATCGACCTTGATGATGCGGAGGGTTCCTCTAAGTCGTCCTCTGACGATGTCTCGTTCTCCGATATCCTGGAGCTCTTGAGACAGAGGGGCAACTGGCCATCCAAAACCCCTTCTGCGTAGGAGTCGGTCTTCCTCAAGGCCTTCGGAGCCCAACCCTCCGCCTCCTGGGTGTCTCCACCCTTCGATGAGTTACTGGACCTTATTTGTCGAAGGGTGTGGGAACACCCTGATTCTGTGGAGCCAGTTCCTTCTCGCCCCAACAAGTTTTTATCCGCACCCCCTGGCAAGGAGTTTCTAACCAAGGGAGTTCCGGTTGATGCTATGGTGTTGGCGTCTGCCACCCAGCAAGATGTGGCAGAGGCATCTACTTCTATCCATCCTCCTAACAAGGAGTCCAGGAGCATGGATAGGTATGGGAAGCGTACCCTGACGTCAGCGACCTTTACCCTGTGGTCGCTGAATTATTTATGTCACTTTACGAGGCTCCAAAGGGATCTCATAAAGGAGTTGGGAGATACCCTGTCGGGTAACGTGCCTGAGGCATTGACGCAGTCTGTCAACGCCCAGCTGTCTACCCTTTCGTCCATTGTTAACTTGTCCATGAGGCTCATATCGTGTGCAGCCGAAGGGGCGAGTAGGGCAGCGAGTTCGGGCGTAGCCCTTAGGAGGCAAGCCTGGATGTGCTTGTGTCACTTTGCGGAGGCATTCGTCTTCCTTCACCGACGCTCCATTCGATGGGTCCTCTCTCTCTGGACCCAAGGTGAAAGACACACTCACTAGATGTGTGCAGGAGGGTAAGACTTTGTCTGCCGTTGGGGCCCGTTTTTCGCTTCCCTCGAGACCTTATCCCAAGGCTCAGAGGGGAGGAAAGATGTGGTTCAGAAAGTCCCAAAAGTCTTTCCCTGCCCATCAGAGTGACCCCCCTTCCAGAGGCAGGGGGGGGTTATTCTGGAAGATGTTTCTCCAGAGGCAGCGGAGGCCCCCGCAACTCAGGAGACCGTTAATCCTTTCATGGTTCCTCCTTCCAGCGTCCCTGAGGGACTGCCCGACTGTGCGTCTCCGGAGCCAGTCGGGGGTCGATTCTCGACTCATCCAAGGGCCTGGGTTTCCATCACTCAGGATCAGTGGGTGCTTCGTATCATCGCCGGAGGTTAAACCATTTCCTTTATCCGTCCCCCTCCACCGTCAAGGAAAATCCCGGACGTGCCACCCAGTCAACGGGATCAAGCAGCCATAGAGGTCGCAAAGCTGCTCGGAAAGGGAGTCATCCAGCCAGTCCCTGCAGACCAGACCAGATTAGGAACTTACTCAAAGTTATTTTTGGTGCCAAAAAGAACAGGGGACTTGAGACCTATTCTGGAACTCAGCCACCTAAACCGCTTCGTAAAGAAGTCCAAGTTCCGGATGATCACGTTGCAATCCATTTCCCATTGCTGGAAAAAGGAGTATGGATGTGCTCCATCGATGTCCTTCAAGAATGCAACTGCAATCATAACATGCGGGTTGTCCTGCCTCAGGCAGCCCTCGGTCGGCCGGATTCCAAAGTCTGGGTCCGACGTCGGCTGATGTCGCATTTCTCTCTGACGTCAGAGCGGCTGGAATACATAAGCATCAGCTGACGCCATTTTCTTCAGTCTTTCTTGCCGCGTGGTGCCCGAAGCAGGAGCAGTTCGCAAGTGCCGGTCGGTCAGCTCCTGTATTCTTCGATACCGAAGTCATCAAAAAAGCTAAGTACCCCGTTGGGGACCTTTTCTTGCCTCAGCCGATGTCAGAAATTACTGAAAAAGTTAACAATTGTCTTTCTTGTGGTAAACGAATACCTCATAAGGATTTCCACTCTTACTGTCTTCCTTGCCTGGGCCCAGACCACGACGTCTCGGCCTGTGTAGCCTGTGCTCGCTTCAACAAGCGCACTCTCAGGCGCCGGGCGGAGTTCGCTGAAGATTTTTTCGCTGATAAATTTGCTTACACCATGCCGTCGGATCTTCCGACATCGCAAACTTCCAAAAAGCAAAAAGACCGGGACCGACATCCTCGGCCCGCGTCTCCCACCGACTCCATGCCAAAACCTAGCGTGAGTGCTCCGGTTCCCTCTGAGACGGTCTCTCCACCGCTCCGAACCGAAGACACCGCATTACCGACGCCTCCGATTCCGGACATCACTCCGGCGCCAGTTATCGATTTTCCTCCGGATACCGAAACCGAGGAAATGCCCGAGACCATTGCTGTAGACAAGGTCACTCCTGCACGTGGAGCTGCCAGGCCTTCTATGGCCATGTCTATTAAGGCCTACACTAGGGCTAAGGCAGCCAGCAAAACAAAGCATATTACTTCTAAATCCTTACCTCAGCCTACTCCAGAGACACAAATTATGTCCATGGCTGCTGATTTAATTTCCATGATTAGAGGTTCACAGGCCCATCCTGAGAGAGGATCCCAGCCTCCTTCTGATAAAAGGCCCCGGGTTGAACCCTCTGACCCTATTCCTTCAGATGAAGATTCTGAGGGCTCTGTCCACTCTGATAGCCAGGAAGAGCTCTTCCAGACCTATGAGGACTCAGATGCAGAAGATTCTATCCCCTCGGCTTCCCCTCCTGAGGATGTTTCTTTTGGGGAAGTTCTGCACACCATGAGGGAACATTTCAAGTGGCAAGGTCAGGAATATTCTGATTCTAGGAAACGCCTTAGGACTTTCCTTAAGGAAGCCCCAGCACAGGCCCTTAGCTATTCCTCCTGTACTTGATGTTCTGGATGATTTATATTCTGACTCTAGTGCTACCCCTGATTCTCTTCCTCCTGCTCCAGCCAAGCCAGACAGGTATTACAGGGTCCCAGAAACGCATTCACATTTATTCAGGGCCCATACTGCTGATATGGAAACTATTTCACAGGGGCCTAAAGGAGTTTCAGCCTCCACCTCTAAAAATCCATTGCCCTCCAACAGGGAAGCTAGGTCATTAGAGAGATGGGGCAAAAAGGTTTACACATCCACTACCTTATCTATGAGAGCTTTAAATTGCCTTTTTCATATGTTACAATATCAGGATTACCTGTTAGAAGATTTACAAAAAACATTATCCGCTCCTGATCCTTTAGACAGGAAGACTTTGCAGGAAGCTGTACATAACACTCAGCAAGTAAGCAATCACTTCCTGCAGTGTGGATATGATGCAGTGGAAGCTTCATGTAGGGCAGCTATGACAGGGGCATGCGTGGTTAAAAGATCAACCTCTACCAGATCATGTAAAAGCAAAACTTCTGGATGCACCTTTGGAAAAGAACAAGCTTTTTGGTGCGAATGCTAAGGATGTGTTAAAGACCAACGAAGAAAAAGCAAAATCAGTTCAGACGGTGAAAGATTTCCTCCAGGTTCAACCCCCCAGATTCAGTAGGAATTGGCCTTCTAAAAACTGGTCCTTTCCTACTCCAGAAAAGTTTCAAAGGGGTAAGAACAGACGTGGTCGAGGAAGAGGCCAATACAGAGGCCCTTACAGGGGACGACAATGGCAGCCAGGAAACCAAAGAAGTGACGCAGGGGTTTCACCTGCCCCACAACCACAATCTCAATGACTTTCCTCTACTACCGCCTACCAGGGAACAAATAGAAGCTCCCTTGGGAAATTATCTCTGTTTGCAGAAAATTGGCACAGACTGACAAAGGACAAATGGATTTTGGACATTATAGACCGAGGGTACAGGTTTCATTTTCATACCTTACCAAGAAAACAAGGCATGCCAAACCTACCACAGAGGGCAGAGGCTATCAAGCAAATCACTCTGCTGACTCAGATGAAAGCAATAGAAAGAGTTCCACAACAAGAACAAGACCAGGGGTTTTACTCAAGACTGTTCCTTGTTCCAAGAAAAGAATCTCAATGGAGACCAATACTGGACTTGTCCGCATTAAACACCTTTCTCATAGTACCAAAGTTCAAAATGCTGACTCTACAGCAACTCCTTCCCATGCTGGGCAAGGGGTCTTGGCTGATTACTCTGGACCTCAAGGAGGCATACCTGCATGTCCCTATCAGACACAGCTGCAGAAGATACCTCAGATTTCTTGCAGGGCCAGAGCATTATCAATTCTCAGCATTGCCATTTGGCTTATCTACTGCGCCCAGAGTATTCACAAAATGCTTGGCTTTAGTAATTGCTCATTGCAGGCTCCAGGGGATACAAATTTACCCGTACCTGGACGACTGCCTCATACAAGTGGACGACAAATTGATGTTGACAAAAAAACCTGGATTATGTCATACGATTACTTCAAGCTCTGGGATACACAGTCAACTTCCAAAAGTCAAGACTGCAGCCATCCCAGCAAATAATCTTCTTAGGAGCCAAACTAGACACAGCCTCTCAGATGGCTTACCTGACAGAAGACGAGCAAGAGAAGTTAACTCATTACTTCAAAGGTTTAGCAAGACTCACCCAGATGACTGCAAGGAGATTCCTACAGGCCCTGGGTTACATGGCATCCTGCATTCTCCTAGTTCCATTAGCAAGACTACACATGAGAGAGCTTCAATGGCACCTAAAAAGCATTTGGTCTCAACACAGCAACAATTTGGAGACAATCATACCGCTCATTCCATGCCTACAAAAGAAATTCCTATGGTGGGCCTCGGTGAGCCAGGCAAACACAGGTATGTCATTCAAAAAACCACAGATAACACAGACCATGACCACAGACGCCTCAGACCTTGGATGGGGGGCGCACATGGAAGGCAGGTGTATACAAGGACAATGGTCTCCAAAAGAAACACATCTGCATATAAACCTAAAGGAAATGCTGGCAGTAATGCATGCCATCGAGGCCTTTCAACACCAACTCCAGCAAGGCCATTTACTGATACGGACAGACAACACCACTGTGATGTGGTACATAAACAAGCAAGGGGGCACCCACTCTTACCCCCTTTGCAGACTGACAATGCATCTTTGGGAGAAATCACTGAGCCTAAACATCCAGTTACAATCCCAGTTTGTTCCAGGAAAAGACAATGTGGAGGTTACATCCTAAGGCCTTCAGACAACTCACTTCGAAATGGGGCAAGCCAGAAGTAGACCTATTTGCCTCACACCTCAACCATCTTCTACCAAAATTCTGCACAAGGACATACCATCCAAAAGCTTGGAAAATAGATGCCCTCTCATTCGACTGGAACTCCCTAACAATCTATGCATTCCCACCTCTGCCACTGATGACCTCAGTATTATTAAAGATCAAAGCAGAGAGACCCAAGGGAATCATAATAGCTCCGGACTGGCCAAGACAACACTGGTACCCACTACTACGGAGCATATGTCACACCAGGAGGTGGGCCCTTCCCCAATGGCCTCTACTTTTGACTCAACACAATTTCGAAACAATGCATCCAAATCTTCAGACACTGCAGCTAACAGCCTGGGAGATCCCATAAATAACTTCAGCCTATCTCTCTCCAAGGAAGTTCAGCGGATACTAACAGAGGCTCGAAGACCATCCACCAGAAAGGTTTACTTAGCAAAGTGGAAAAGATTCAGCAATTGGAATACCAGCAAGGGACATGATGCATCATTGTTGAACATCCCACTCATCTTGGAATATTTGGCAGATATGTTAAATAACGGCCTCCCATATTCTTCCATAAAGATACATGCATCTGCTATTTCAGCTAGATACAACACTGATCCTCCTGTTTTTTCACACCCTTTACTAAGGCAATTCCTCAGGGGAATCAAGAACATTAAGCCACCAAGAAAGGCCCCAGTGCCAGCCTGGGACCTCAATTTTGTCCTAGAAAAACTGACTCTACCTCCATTTGAACCAGCAGCTTCAGTTGACTTGCAATTTCTCTCATGGAAGACAGCTTTCCTGTTGGCAATTACCTCAGCAAGAAGGGTTTCGGAGCTACAGGCCCTAATGGCAATACCACCCTTTATTATTTTTCACAGAGACAGGGTATCATTAAGGACCAACCCTACTTTTATGCCAAAGGTGGTATCTAGGGTTTCTTTAAATGAAGCCATTCATCTGCCTGCTTTCTTCCCCAATCCTGAGAATAAGGGGGAAAGACTGTTGCATACCTTGGACATTCACAGACAACTTCGATACTACCTGGACAGAACCAAGGCCAGTAGGAAGTCTGAACAACTTTTTGTAGCTTACGCCCCTGCAGTCCAAGGAAAAGCAATTTCAAAACAGACTATTTCAAAATGGATTGGGCATTGCATCAGATTCTGTTATTCCTCTCATGGAAAGACTGTTCCAGCCAATGTCAGACCACATTCCACCAGAGCTACAGCCACCTATACAGCATTCTTAAGGGGGGTGCCTACTAAGGACATTCTAGAAGCTGCTACATGGAGCTCCGTGCATACATTCTCAAAACACTACAATCTCCCTCTATACTCCAGATCCAGAGCAGGCTTTGCTTCGGCAGTCCTGCAGGGTTTGATTGCCACACCATCTTTTTCCTAGAGCATTCCTCCTCCCCCAGCTAAGCTATGGTATTCTACCCACATGTTATGACTGCAGCTGCATTCTTGAAGGACATAGTACAGTTTTGTACCTACCATAAATGTAGATGTCCGATAGACATGCAACTGCAGTCGGATTTTCCCTCCCTCCATACCCCTCTATGCCTAGGGTCCACTCCTATCCCTGTTACTCTTAGCTGGGGATATCTGTTATGGTGTATTTGTTTTATTGCTCATTTATTTGTTTGGAATCCTGTTTTTGTCTTCCAATTTGATTACAGCCTTCCTTGGAGGGCACCTGGCATCTGGGGCAAGAAACACTGAAGAAAATGGTGTCGGCTGATGCTTATGTACTCCAGCCGCTCTGACGTCGGAGAGAAATGCGACATCAGCCGACGTCGGACCCAGACTTTGGAATCCGGCCGACCGAGGGCTGCCTGAGGCAGGACAACCCGCATGTTATGACTGCAGTTGCATGTCTATCGGACATCTACATTTATGGTAGGTACAAAACTGTACTATCTCAGGGACGCCTATTATCACATCAAGGTAAACAGGGCGTCCAGGATACATTTACGCTTCCGCCTAGGAGCCAGTCAGTTCCAGTTCCGAGCCCTGCCCTTTGGTCTCACCACAGCCCCCAGGGTGTTTACCAAATGTCTGGCAGTGGTGACGGCTAACCTGGGACGTCTGGGATTCCAGGTGTTTCCGTATCTAGACGACTGGCTCCTCACCGCCCCCACCAGGCATCTTCTTATTCAAGCTGTGAGTGCTACCATCGAGTTGGGTCATCTATTAGGAATTACATTTAACTAGGAAAAGTCTGTATTGCTGCCATCACAGCGTGTTGCCTTTATAGGGGCAGAGCTAGACTCTGTCGAAATGCGAGCATTCCTTCCAACAGAGAGGATAAAGATACTACAGGACCAAGTCCTAGCCTTACTACCCCGAAGGAAAGCCCCAGCCAGGATGGTCCTTCAGCTTTTGGGATCGATGGCGGCCGCCATTCTTCTGGTCCCTCTGGCAAGATTGCACATGCAAATTCTCCAATGGCTCTTGTCGACCCAGTGGTCGTACCAAGATCTGCCCTTGTCCTACCCGATTCTCATCACGGAAACCTGTCGGCGAGATCTTCGTTGGTGGCTCCTCTCCTCCAACCTGAATCAGGGGTGACTCTTCTGCCCCCCCCTCCCATTGCCACAGTGACCACGGACACCTCTCAGATAGGGTGGGGGGGTCATTATCTGGACAGGACGGTTCAAGGCACGTGGCAGGATCACAAAACCCACTTGCATATCAATGTTCTGGAAATGAGGCAGTGCTTCTAGCGTTGCAGGCACTTCACAGCTCTCTTCCCAAGGGTATCATCGCAATCTTCTCAGACAATATGGCGGTAGTATGGTACCTGAACAAGCAGGGAGGAACCAGGTCTTATCCTCTTTGCAGAGAAGCCATCAGAGTTTGGAACTGGGCGATCGCTTCCCAGAGATTTCTAGTGGCAACGCACATTCCGGGGAAGTCCAGTGTGATAGCAGACCGGCTGAGCAAAGTTATTCTGATGCCTCACGAGTGGTCCCTGAACGACCGAGTAGCGGCTCGGATCTTCTCCAAGTGGGGGGTTCCCTGTTGCGACCTTTTCGCCAGCCCCTGGAACGCGAAGTGCAGCAATTTCTTCTCCCTGATTCCCCCCCAGGGGGAGTCACCCAGTGACGCTCTAGTCCACAATTGGCCCTCCGGTCTGCTCTACGCCGTCCCTCCGGTTTCACTACTACCAAAGGTGATTCAGAAGGTGATCTGCTTGGGAAGCAGCATGATTTTGATCGCACCACACTGGCCCCGCCAAGTTTGGTTTCCTTTCCTTCGGAAGTATGCAGTGAAGGATCCTTGGATTCTGGACCCAGTTCCAGACCTCCTGACTCTTCAGTCAGGTTAGGCCCATCCATCACTGCGAACTCTCAAGCTAACGGCTTGGCTGCTCCACTTCCAACCTTAGTCAGACAGCATATCCTTTCGCCTGAGGTGGTCCGGATTCTGTCTTCTTCTCACAGAGCTTTCCGCTAAGGAGATATATTCTAATAAATGGAAAAGGTTTGCCATTTGGGCCCAGCGGCACAACCTTGACCCTCTGACAGCCCCGGTGTCCGCAGTATTAGATTTTTTGGCAACGCTTTTTAGACAGGGTTCCGCTGTCTCCACGCTTAGTCCAATTGGCAGCGATTTCTAATTATCATGTTGCCTTTGAGCCTTCACTCATGAGTCATAAGTTGTGTAAGGCCTTTCTTAAGGGAGCTTGGTTGCTTTGCCCCCCCGGTGTCGTAACCTGTTTTGCCATGGGATTTGAATGTAGTTTTAGGAGCCTTGACGTCTCATCCCTTTGAGCCGGCGGCCACTTGTGAGCAAAAGTACTTATCTTGGAAGACTGCCTTCTTGGTAGCTATTACTTCAGCCAGAAGAGTTTTGGAGTTTCAAGCCCTCTCTGTTAAGCCCCCTTATCTGATTTTTCACAAGGATAGTGTATCTGTAAGACTAAACCCGTCATTTCTTCCGAAGGTTTCTTCTGCTCTTTATCTGCAGCAATCTATAGAGCTACCAGTTTTCTTTCCAAAATTTTCCAACAAGGCAGAATACAGACTTCATCAGTTGGATGTGCATAGACAACTGAGGTCTTACTTGGATAGGACACAGCAGCAGAGGAAATCAGACCAGTTGTTTGTGGCCTTTGCAGATAACAGGATTGGCAAAGCAGTAACTAAAAACAAATACGGACTCCGTTCAAACAAACCGATAGTCTTTATTACACCTTTAAATCCACCAGTAACTAAGACCACTGTTGCTAGGTGGATTAGGGATTGTGTTTCATTTATTTATGCATCAACAGGAAGGGACCTTCCATTTCCGGTTAGAGCGCATTCAACTAGGGCTATGGCAACTTCAGTGGCCTTCCACGCCAGACTGTTGGTGGATGAGATATGTGCAGCGGCCACTTGGGCTTCTCCACATACTTTTATTTCTCATTACAAACTGGACATGGCCTCTAGAGGTCGGGCGTCCTTTGGTTCCACAGTGCTCAGGAGTGTTTTCCAGTGAGCCTCCCAGGTGCTAGGGATGCTGTCCCATCAGTTATGAATGTAGGCGAGATAGGATCGCATTACATCTTTTAGTTATGTACTTACCATAACGATAGATGTATGTGATCCATCTCGCCTACATTCTTACATACCCGCCCTCCTTACCCCTACCTGTTGGATCTGGAGGAAACACGATTGTACAGTCTGAGTGGCACATGTGAGTGAGTTGTTGTGGGACAAACAAGATCTGGGGGTTTGGGCGTGGTGCATCCTGGGATAAGGGGGTTGGCCCAGCCAATGAGACTTCGTGCTAGTGTATCGGCTGAGTCGGAGCCGATTCTCGGCTCCGAGCCCATCGGTTATGAATGTAGGCGAGATGGATCACATACATCTATCGTTATGGTAAGTACATAACTAAAAGTTTTACTTAAACAGGACAAAATCTCAAAGAAAATCTGAAAATCTGCTGGTGGCATTTGCTGCAGGGGCAGAGGAAAAGGCTATTTCAAAGCAAACCATTTCCAAATGGGGATAAGCCATTGTATTCGTTTCTGCTGTATGCACCATGGGAAAAACTATCCCCCAGGAGATCAGATCCCATTCTACCAGGGCGGAATCTACTTCTACAGCCTTTCTCAGAGGTGTTCCTACTAGGGACATTCTAGAATCTGCTACCTGAAGCTCAGTTCATACGTTCACCAAACATTACCATTTACCACTTTTCTCTAAATCCAGAGCTGGCTTTGCCACTGCTGTCCTGCAGGGCCTTATAGCTGGTCCTAATGCTGTATAATTCCCTCCACCCAACCATAGCTTTGGGAATCTACCCAAATGTAATGACTGCAACAGTGAAACATGAGGAACATAGTACAGTTGTGTACACTTACCATAAATGTAGATGTTAGAGTGTATTCACTGTTGCAGTCCTGCCTGATTACCCTCCCTCCAGCCCCCTATTTTTCTCTGGCAATACCTCTACTTTCTTTCACTATGCTTAAAAGCCCTTTTGGTGTATTTGCTTTTGGGTTTGGAGGTATATTTTTTGTGTTTTTAATTTTATTTGCTCCCCATTTGGGGGGCACCTGACATCTGGGGCAAGAAAAATTAATGTAATGGCGTCGGCTGCATGTTTTATACCCCTGATGACCTGACATCATGGAAGAAGTGACAGCAACCGATGCAGGCCCCAAGACTTTGTTATTCAGGCCGACTGAGGGCAACCTGCCAGCAGATTACCCAAATGTAATGACTGCAACAGTGAATACACTCGAACATCTACATTTATGGTAAGTGTACACAACTGTGCTTTATACAGGTTTACTATTAAATTGTTGAACGTACTTTGTATGTAGATAACATGTCTGAAAGTAAAGAAATCAAATGATTGTTAAACTGGACTGACAAAAGTTGAAAATTTACCGAATGATAAGTAGTAGTCACCTTTAAGAGCACAGTGATATAAATGTGATGATGTCACCAGTTCGCAGATGTGTGTGTACTCAACACTTGTCTGGACTGCAAACTAATGCGTAGTTACGCCATTATTTGGCTGCATTGGTATACTAAGTTTGTTACATTCACTGCATGTATGGATTTTTATGTTATGTTAATGCACATCGGGACCTTGGTAATCTGTTTTAATCTGCTATACGTACATCAGGAGGTGGTTGGTACACACATTTATGAAAATATAAAAAGAAACAGAATGCACATGTGCACAGACAGTGGAACAGTTTTGCTAGGTCTTTCATGTTTCTGACATTTACATCGAATCTGTAGTTCTCAAGGATATGATTCGAAGTACTGAGCACAATATATTTCAAAATTTGAACATTATATTCGACTTTCTGATCAGAAATACAAATGTATTTTGACAATTTAATAGTAAACCATTATACATATATCCTCCCATTGTTTCTTAGTGAATTGCTTATTCAGTCTCTCTTTCCAGTTCTTTCTAACCACCTCTGATTCCTACGGTTATCATGCAGTATTTTGTATGCCCTACTTAATTATACCGTTTTAACAGCAGCTTCTGTTCTAGGTTCTACTAAAAACTTTACCAGTGCTGGCCTTTTATTTAGGCTCCCTTCCCCTCCCAGATAAAGATGTTCATCGTGCATACAGCTGCAGTCATAACAGATGGGTTCTCCTGCCGTCAGGCGGGTCCTCGGTCGGCCGAATTCCAAAGTCTAGGTCCGGCGTCGGTTGTCGTCGCCTCTTCCCTGACGTCAGTGCAACACGGGTATAAAAGAACCAGCCGACGCCATTTTCTTCAGTCTTTCTTGCCGCGCGGTGCCCGAAGCAGAAGCAGTTCGCAAGTGCCGGTCGGCCAGCTCCTGAGATTATGAAAATTTGGAAACCGAAGTCGTCTTAAAAGCTAAGTACCCCGTTGGGGAACTTTTTCTTGCCTCAGACCGATGTCAGACAAAGTTAATAATTGTATTTCTTGTGGGAAGCAAATACCGCATAAGGATTTCCATTACCTCTGTATACCTTGTTTAGGCCCAGACCACGAGGTCTCGGCCTGTCGCTTTTGTGCTACATTCAACAAAAGCACTATTAAGCGTCGGGCGGAGTTCGCCCAGCATTATTTTGGAAAAGCATTTAACTATACTACGTCGTCGGATACTCCGACTCCGGTTTTGTCTAAAAAACGCAAAGACAAGGACCGACACGCGAGGTCCGCGGCCTCTACCGACACCACGCCAAAGCCAACTACACGTGGTCCGGTTCTCAGTGAGGCGCCTACGCAGCCCCTGCCTACTGACGACCTGTCTTTGACGGTGTCTCCTGTGCCCGAGGTCGCAGGCTCCTCGGCCCACACCCCGACTACAGATACCAAAGCCACTCTTGACGTTGAAACTCAGAATGTGGACAGGTCCACCTCCACTCAAGGTGTCTTCAGACCTTCCTCTTCTTCTCCATCAAGGCTTTCACTAAGTCTAAAGCAACCATGCACCCTAAGAGACCAGCTACACAGGGCCCATCTCCAGGCCCCATGCCTAAGAAACAGATGCTTAAAATGGCTGAGGATTTAATTACTCTTATCAGAGGTTCTCAGCCACCTCCGGACAAAAGGCCTAGAGAGGAGGAAGATTCCCCGTCCTCTGATCAGGGCTCCATTATTTCAGAGCACTCTGATGATCAGGAACATTCTTACTCCCCTTTTGAAGACTCTGATGCGGAGGAGTCCATCCCTTCTGTATCCCCCCCTGAGGATTCCTCATTTGGGGAAACTTTGCATACCTTAAGGGGAACACTTCCACTGGGAAGGCCAGGATTATTCTGATTCCAAGAAAAGGCTCAGGGAATTCCTCTTGCTTCCTCAGCATAGGCCTCTGGCTATACCTCCTGTCTTGGACGTACTAGATGATGTTTACTCGGAGGCCTGCCTTAACCCGGACTCTCTACCTCCAGCTCCAGCTAAGCTTGACGGGTATTACAGGGTCCCTGACTCACATCAATTTCTATACAAAAGCCATGCTGCTGACCCAGAAACCATCTCACAGGGCCCCAAGGGAGTTAAGGCCTCCATTGCTAAAAATCCATTGCCTTCCGAGAGAGATTCCAGATCCTTAGAAAGGTGGGGGGAAAGGTATATACCTCCGCTACCTTATCCATGAGGGCCTTAAACTGTCAGTTTCATATGCTAAAATATCAACAGTTTTTGTTATCACAATTGAAAAGTAAAATTTCACAGCCTGAACAACCAGACTTGAAGGAGTTGCAGGATTTGATGCATAGTGCAGAACAAGTGGGTAAGCATACCTTACAATGTGGTTTTGATGCTCTAGAGGCCTCATGTAGAGCTGCTGTTACAGGATCAGTCATACGTAGGCATGCCTGACTCAAGGAACAAGCCCTGCCTGATCATGTCAAAGCTAAATTACTAGACGCTCCTCTTCAAAAGGATGTACTATTTGGTGCTAATGCCGAGGAGGTATTAAGGAAAATGGAGGAAAAGGCTAAATCAATGCAAACAGTGAAAGAATTTCTACAGGTTCAATCCCCACATTTTAGTAGAAATTGGCCTTCCAAAAACTGGTCTTTTCCTGCCACAGACAGAACCCAAAGAGGCAGATACAGGCGCCCGAGGGGCAGAGGGCTATCCCAAGGATCGTATAGAGGCAGACAATGGCAAGCTCCTACACACAGAGGTGGTGAGGACAACTCGCAATCTTTCAGAAAGCAAACTCAATGACTTTCCCCTTTGCATGCTAACAAGATCTCAAATGGCAGCCCCCTTAGGAGGAAAGCTGTCATTATTTTCAAAAAATTGTCATATTGTCACAAAGGACAAATGGATCCTGGACATTATAAACAGAGGCTACAAATTCCATTTTCACACCCTTCCAAAAATGAGAGGCATGCCAAACCTGCCACACAATCAAACAGCAGAGGCACAAAAGCAAATTACAGATCCCATAAACATGAAAGCTATTCAAGAGGTACCTACGCACGAACAAGGTCAAGGGTTTTATTCCAGGCTATTTCTGGTGCCAAGGAAGGGAAAAGTTTGGAGACCTATTTTGGATCTATCCATCCTAAACACATTTCTACTCGTACCAAAATTCAAGATGCTCACTCTACAGCAGCTTCTTCCCATGCTGGGCAAGGAGTCTTGGCTGGTAACATTGGACCTCAAGGAGGCATACCTGCATGTCCCAATCAGACAAAATTGCAGAAGATACCTCAGATTTCTTGCAGGTTCAACTCATTATCAATTCTCTGCATTGCCCTTTGGCTTATCTACTGCGCCCAGAGAATTCACGAAATGCCTGGCATCAGTAATTGCCTGCTGCAGACTTCAAGGGATACAAATATATCCCTATTTGGACAACTGCCTGATCCAAGTGGACAGCAAGCACATTCTTCTGAAACATCTGGCTTATGTAATAATGTTATTGAACTCTCTGGGATACACAGTCAGCAAAAAGAAATCAAGGCTAATACCCTCTCGGAGGATAATTCTCCTGGGTGCCAATTTGGACACAAACACCCAGATGGCCTACCTTACGCCAGAGAAGCAGGGGCAACTAATTCAATACTTCAGAACACTAGCAAATTGCACCAGGCTGACTGCAAGGAAAATCCTGCAGGCTCTGGGATTCATGGCATCTTGCATCTTACTAATCCCATGTGCAAATTTGCATATGAGGAAACTACAATGGTACCTGAAAAATATATGGTCTCAACACAGCCACAGTTTGGAAACAATAATACCACTAATTCCATGTCTGCAAAAGGAATTTCTGTGGTGGGCTCAAGCATGTCACACAAACACAGGTCTTCCATTCAGCAAGCCTCAAGCAAATCAAGTCATCACAACAGACGCCTCGGACTACGCCTGGGGGGCGCACATGACAGATCGGTGCATTCAGGGCAAATGGTCCCAAAAAGAAAAGCACCTCCACATCAATCAAAAAGAAATGCTAGCAGTAATAAATGCTATTACAGCTTTCAAGGACCTTCTACAACCAGGTCAACTACTGATAAGAACGGACAACACCACAGTTATGTGGTACATAAACAAACAGGGAGGAACACATTCTTACCCCCTGTGCAGACTGGCCATGTCTCTTTGGAACATGGCCATGGACTTACAAATGGAACTACAAGCACAGTACTTGCCAGGCAAGGAAAACACGCTGGCAGACAACCTAAGCAGGAATATGACAGATCCACACGAATGGAAGTTGCATCCAAAAGTTTTTATAGAAATAATCCAAGAATGGGGAAGGCCAGACGTAGATCTCTCTGCCTCCCACAAAAATCATCAATTGACAAAATTCTGCTCAAGGATCTTCCATCCAAAGGCCTGGAGAGTGGACGCTCTGTCTTTCAGTTGGACATCGATGACAGTTTATGCCTTCCCACCTCTTCCTCTGCTGCCCAAAGTTCTACTGAAGACCAGAGCAGACAGACCAAAGATGATCCTCATTGCTCCGGACTGGCCAAGGCAACACTGGTACCCACTCCTGAGGAGCCTGACGCATTCCCCACCATGGACCCTGCCTTTAAAGCCTCTTCTTCTGACTCAGCACAGCTTCAAAACTCTCCACAGTCAGCTAAAAACACTCAATCTAGTCGCATGGAAGATTCCCTAGCATCACAGCAGGCCCTACTCTCCAAGGAGGTGCAGGATGTCATTCTGGAGGCCAGAAGGCCATCAACTAGAAAAGCTTACTCCGCAAAATGGAAACATTTTTGTGTCTGGAATGAGAAAAAGGGCCAGGACCCTGGAAAACTGAATTTACCTCAAATACTACAATATTTGGCTGAACTGCTAAGCAGTGGACTTTTTCTCCTCCATCAAAATCCATGCCTCAGCCATTTCTGCAGAATACAACACTGATCCACCGTTATTCTCTCACCCTCTCTTAAGACAGTTTCTCAGAGGGGTTAAGAATTTAAGACCTCCAAGGAAACAACCAATACCTGCTTGGGATCTTAATTTCATTCTGGAAAAACTGACCTTGCCTCCCTTTGAGCCAGCTGCCTCATCAGATATGCAATATTTGTCCTGGAAAACAGCTTTCCTTCTGGCTATCACCTCGGCTCGTAGAGTTTCAGAACTACAGGCTCTCATGGCTGTCCAGCCTTTTATCATCTTCTATCAGGACAGAGTTTCCTTACGAACCAACCCGTCCTTCATGCCTAAAGTTGTATCCAGGGTAGCTTTAAATCAGGCCATACATTTACCTACTTTTTATCCTAATCCTCAAAACAAAGGGGAGAGATTATTGCATTCCTTGGACATCCACAGAAAACTGTACCTACAGGCATTAGAACTCATTCCACCAGGGCCACGGCCACCTCTGCAGCCTTCCTCAGAGGAGTTCCTACCAAGGATATTTTGGAAGCAGCCACTTGGAGTCCTGTGCATACCTTCTCCAAGCACTACAACCTACCACTATACTCCAAATCTAGAACAGGCTTTGCCACTGCAGTCTTGCAGGGCATTTTGGCTCCTCCTAGTTCCACCTAGTGCCTACCACCCCTTTCTTAGCTTTGGGATTCTACCCAACTGTTATGACTGCAGCTGTATGCAAGATGAACATAGTACAGTTTTGTACCTACCATAAATGTAGATGTTCGAGTGCTAATACAGCTGCAGTCCAGGTTTCCCTCCCTCCTTCCCCTCTAGGGGCATTCTTTTTATGGTGTATTTACTTGCAACCACTGTATTTTGATTATATTGCATTGCTTTATTATATAAATTTATGTATTGCCTTCCTTCTGGGGGCACCTGACATCTGGGGCAAGAAAAACTGAAGAAAATGGCGTTGACTGGTTCTTTTATACCCCTGTCGCACTGACGTCAGGGAAGAGGCGACTACAACCGATGCCGGACCTAGACTTTGGAATTCGGCCGACTGAGGACCCGCCTGACGGCAGGAGATCCCGTCTGTTATGACTGCAGCTGTATTAGCACTCGAACATCTGCATTTATGGTAGGTACAAAACTGTACTTTCTTCAACACATAATTATTTTCCATAATGATAATCCACTGGTTGATAAAAATATGCCTGACCTGTTTATACAACTAAAGGGACTGAAAACGTATTCACTGCCTGTATCTAAATATCCATATCCATAATGCAGAGTTTCCAGTTTCTCAATTTTTGTATTATCTTTTGTTTAGTCTCTTGCCGCATATACAGAGCTGTGATAGAATCTTCTTAGCCCATACTCTTAAGTACTTAATTTTATCTCCATAAGTATGGGTATTGCTGGACCAATTTTTGTGTGGGTATGTAGGGGCAGGAGTACCCATTTCCAAAAGGCTGTAGCACCTCTTCTGTACATCACAAATCTTGAGTGGATTGCCTTTCAAAATGTTTCATTATGTTCCAAATAGTTTTTCCTAAGGAAACTTCCTCAGAGGGGAATCCGAATGCAGGGAGGTCCTCTTCATCCAACTAAATTTGTCCAGGAGAGTGCAACTGTGAGTGGAGTAGTCTAGAGTGGTCTGAATCATAATCCTGTCATTCTTCAGATGATGTCATAGTGGGGTTTTTGAGGTGTAGCCTGTGGATATGGAGATCCAAAGGAATGGGATTTCAGAGCCACTGCAGCTTTAAACAAGCCGTGGAAGAAATCTATACACTCCTTTTCCCTTTTTTTTTTTTTTTGGCATTGTCAACCTGAAAGAGATGCAGAGGTTAAGAACCCTGTGTTATAACTCTGTTAAAGTACCTGCAATCTCTTCCCTAACTAATACATGAGGGATGCTGTGACTGCCCTCGGAAATGAGTCGCGGTTCATCAGACATACCACAGTCTGCAAGGCCTCAGGAGCCATAGTGGTCTATGACTGGGTCTCAGTGAAGGGCAACAGGGGTAAACTGATGCACCATAGGTTCTGCGACCTCAGCGAGTACATCAGAGTCTAAAACACTAAACTGCATAAGTGTTCTGGGTCTCTTAAGCATCTTCTTTGACAGAAGAGGGATGTGCAGGGATGTGGATTCCACCATCTTGAACTGGGCCAGGCATTTAAGATGCTGAGTTTCTGGAAAGGTGTTCAGAGAGCCTTGACCTATGAGTTTTGGGAACGAACGATTGACAAATGGAACAGGACTTGTGATAGTGTTCCAGGCCTAGATAGTGTGTAAGTCATTGTACAGAATCAGCCTACTGCACTAGCACATACCCCTCCTAGCTAATATCTAACAGATTTGAACAAAAATAGCATAAGCAAAAAAAAAGCAAAGGTAGCTTCCTCAAAAGGGTAATTATATGCGAAATCGACTGAGTGAAGCAGTGGTACCCACGATCAAACAGTGCTGAAGTCTGACATATGCACGACCTGCCTCTGTCTGGTGATCAGATAGTCCAGGGTACACTCTATGTACAACCTCGGAAAGGTAAAACTTTTGTACCCCGGGCGGACATCAGCAGTGACAACCCATATGTCAGAAATACTGCAACAGTGATTTTAGTCAGGACACTTAGTCAGATATTCCACACCTTGCTATTGGTAATTTGTCATCAATACATGCAAGTGTATGGGTCTGACAGTGGAATGCATTAGACAGATCCTTATCAGGTCTGAAGTGTCTGATATAGATTCTGGAGCAGGCGACACCAAATCCGATGATATAAAAAACATGATTACCGTAAAGTTTTACAGGGTTAAATCACTGTATATTGTATGAACTGAGCTGGGCGAAAAGCCGTGTGTGCATTACTTACAGGGATGCTGAAAAGCAGAGTCTAAAAGCTGTACCTTGGAGAATTGTTTTAATTTATCCTCGGTTAGTTCAACAAGGCTTGGAGCCTCCTTTTGGAGGAGACTACTAGAGGTGGTATTTATACCACTAGGGAAAATATGACCAGGGAAAAGGGGAACATTCCCTGCTCTTTGAGAGGTGCAGTGGGATGTTACATCCATCTGAGCTACTAACTCAAGTAGTGAGGGCCTCTTTTTAACATCTCATCCGAAGAATTGATAAAATGTAAGCAATTTTGTCATTATCTGTGGCAAGGGGCCTTTCACAAGGGAGATGATGGCAGGTCTGTCTTGGAGGCTGCTACTTTGTCATCTGAAGACACATTCATCAAACAGTACAGAATTGATGCTTTCTCTAGGTCCAGAGCTGCTTTTGCTAGGTCTGTCCTGTCTGAACTACTAAATAACTCCTTTACTCATTAACCAACCACACTTCTTTCCATCTCCTTCAGCTTTGGGAATAAGCCATATGTTAGAAATACTGGAATAGTAATCTCAGTCAGGACATAGTACAGTTGTGTAAGAACTTAACAGTAGATTTCCTACTGATCACTGTTTCAGTATTCCCAGGTCCGGTGTTAGCTTTTTGGGGGCCCCCAGCAAATGCCAAGTTGGGGGGGGGTCCCTAGACACTTCCAGTGTAAATACCACCATGTCACTGCCACCCATCCTAAGCAACCTTTTAGTTCATGGCTGCAAACGTTTTGGAGTAGTAGTTAGACAAACCTGTAGCTACAATGCTTTTACATTACAATAGGCCTATGTACCACACTGTGGTGGATTATCTCACAAAGGGACACTTACAGTTACTGGCATTTAGTTGCTACAATGATACATTACAACTCCTTGTACAGGTCTGGACATACCTGAAATGATGCCCTAGGCCTACTGTTTAAACATACACACACACCCTCCAGTCCTCCTCTCTGATTCCCCTCTTCTTGGGCTCCCCATAGCATGCACATAACTTTTTTCTTCCTTTTCTCACATTTTGTCTTACTCTTCGGCTTTTTCAAGAGGCCATAACTTTCTATATTTTCTGAAGTGCATTTTAAAGTTATTTTTTATTTATTTTTTTTACACAACCTTTTCATCCAATGATGGCTTGAACAGAAATGATTAAAGAAATAAATTCAGTGTTGTTCAGCTTTAGTTTTCCTTGCATCCTTTCAACACACTTTTCCTGACCAAAACTGCACAGTAATAAATAATCACTTAGGAAATAACTCAAATATGCCAGGGGCCAAGTAGCCATAGGTTTACAGTTGGCCTGGGATGCATTTTAGTGCATTTTCCGCAGCCTTTTAATCCAATAGTGGCCTAAACAAAAATCATGATAAAGAAAATAATTTCAGTCTTTCTTTTTTTTTTTCAATTCAAGAAAGACGTAAGTTGTACCCAAGGCTTAATGTTCAAAGCTGACAAAAACTAACAAGCCAGTTGCTGTGGTAATACATAGGTCTTAATCTGGAAATACTTTGGGCAGCACTGGTACTGCCACACTAGATCAGTGACTGCTGTTTAGCAGTCAAACAGAAGGGGTAAGTCACTTATTTAACCCATTGAGGGGTAATTCATACCTGCCACTGTCCCTGATTTTGCTCATACCTTTGCTTTGTCTTTCATAAAAAGTTTAATTTACTGGTAAATCGGTCAAGACTACAAATGGTCAATAAATCCAGACAGTGTGTTATATTTGTTGTCCAAAAATACATGCTGATATAAAAGGTGTTATTCTATTAACTTTTTTAGGTGAATTAGAGAAATATTTAAAATGTGTGCCTGATTCTGAGCCTTTATTCTGCTGTTGGCATTGCACTGAATTCTTAAGCAAAGAAGTTGACAGTTATATTAATCTGAAGTAGTTAAGTTAATGTATCTGTAAGTATTCAGATCCATATCAGATCCAAGTTGGCAACTTTTCAAGCATCTTCTCCGAGCTCCAAACTCCTCCCCCTTACCCATAACCCATTGCCATCTCCTACCTTCCCCCAGATCTCGTTTGCCGCTTCATGCATCAGCATCGTGATCTCTGTAGCTCCAAGTGTTGGGTTATTAGTAAGTGCCTTTTTTGGTCGTTTTTTTTTCTCCAGATAGTGTGTGCGTTGTCATTTAGATGTTCTTCGTGTTTCACTGTTGCAGTCATAACTGTAGGGTGATCCTGCCGGCAGGCAGCCCGAGGTCGGCCAGAATCCCAAAGTCTGGGTCCGGCGTCGGCTGTACCAGCAAGTACCCTGACGTCAGAACGCAGAGGTATAAAGATGACAGCCGACGCTATCTTCTCTAGTCTTTCTTGCCGTGCGGTGGAAAGCAGCTCGCAAGTCGTTGGTTGGCGTTTTCAGACAACGTGCTTTGATTGTCGTCGGTCCGAAGTTTTCTACTTCTCTTCTCAAGCCAAGTACCCCGTTGGGGAAACTTTTTTCTTGCTCCTCCGATGTCAGAAAAAGTTAATAATTGTATATAGTGTGGAAAACAAATACCTCATAAAGATTTCCACTCTTACTGTCTACCTTGCTTAGGCCCTGGCCACGACGTTTCTTGCTGTCGGTTCTGTGCCAGGTTTAATTCTCGCACTATCAAGCGTAGGTACGATTGGGCCTTGAATTATTACGGTAGACGATTCAATTATAGGATGTAGTCTGATACTTTACCGACAACCGGAATTCAAAAGAAACGCAAAGACAAGGATAGGCCTCCGAGGTCCAAACATGATATTTTGCAGCCGGAGCCAGCTTCGGGTTCGGCGGTCGTCAGTGAGGCGCTTTTGCAGCCCCTGTCGTCTGCCACTTCGGAACCGATGGCCGACACGGACTCCCATGGGGAGCCTTCTAGGCCTAGTATTTTATCTGCTGCAGGACCTTCGGACGTCACTCCTTCAGATGGGTCCGGAACCGCTGTGCAGGTACCGGCTTCTGAGGGGGTTTTCAAGCCTTCTAATATCACTATTTCTACAAAGACAAAGGCAAAGTCAGACTCCTGTTAAACCAAGGGTTTCTTCACAAGCTTCCTCGGATACAGCTCCCAAGTCCCAGAAGCAATTACTTCGGATGGCTGAAGATTTACTTACAATGATTAGGGGTTCTCACCCTCCTCCAGAAAAAAGGCCTAGACAGGATATTCCTTATGATTCATCTGATCAGGCTTCGGTGTCTTCTGTCTCTTCCTCTGACCAGGATTATTCTTTTCCTCCTTATGAGGATTCTGATGCAGAGGACTCTATTCCCTCTGCTTCTCCCCTTGAAGATTTCTCTTTTGGGGAAACCTTACATGAGATGAGGGAGCATTTTCATTGGGAAGGTCAGGATTATTCTGCTTCCAAGAAGAGACTTGGGAATTTCTCCTTCTCCCTCAACACAGACCTTTGGCTATTCCTCCTGTACTTGATATTGTGGATGATGCTTTTTCTAAAGCTAACCTAAATCCTGATTCCTTGCCGCCTGCTCCTTCTAAGCCTGATAGATTTTACAGAGTCCCTGACTCCCATCAATTCTTATTTAAGAACCCTTCTGCTGATCCTGAAACCATTTCTCAGGGTTCTAGGGCTGCTAAGGCCGCTTCATCTAAAAATCCTATTCCCTCTGAAAAGGATTCTCATGCCTTGGACAGGTGGGGCAAAAAGGTTTACACTTCTGCTACCCTTTCTATTAGAGCTTTAAATTGCCAGTTTCACATGTTCAAGTATCAGCAATTACTTTTGTCTGTTCTAAAGCAAAGGCTCTCTACCTTTTCTGCATGTGCAGAGGACAAGGAATTACAGGATGTATTGCATGTAACTGAACAAGTTAGCAAACATAGTTTACATTGTGGTTTTGATGCCTTGGAAGCTTCTTGCAGGGCCGCAGCCTCTGGTACTGTTATCAGGAAACATGCTTGGCTTCGTGAGCAGAATTTACCTGAACAGGTTAAGGCTAAACTGTTAGATGCCCCTGTTCAGCATGATGTTTTATTTGGATCCAAGGCTGAGGAGGTTATTAAAAAGATGGAAGAAAAAGCAAAATCTATGCAGACTGTTAAAAATTTTTTACAAGTTCAGCCTCCTATATTTTCTAGAAATTGGCCCTCCAAAAATTGGTCCTTTCCCACGTCTGACAGGCCTCAAAGGGGAAGATATAGACGCTCCAGAGGTCGGGGACAGGCTCAGGCCTCTTACAGGTCCAGACAATGGACTGCTTCTTCACCTAGAAGGGGAGAAGACAGACCTCAATCACAAAAGAAGCAGACCCAATGACTCTCTCCGTTGGGCTGCAGGTCCTCCTTGCCTGGAAGCCCCTCTCGGAGGAAAACTTTCTCTTTTCTACCAAAATTGGACTCGGATTACCCAGGACAAATGGGTTTTAGATGTGATTTTAAGAGGCTATAAATTCCACTTTCATACTCTGCCAAGGTCTTCGGGTTGGCCGGATCTGCCAAAACATCAATGGTCAGAGGCCTTAAATCAAGTGGACGCCTTATTGGCCATGAGAGCCATGGAACCTGTTCCACTTCCAGAGATGGGAAAAGGTTTTTACTCCAGACTATTTCTGGTCCCAAGGAAACAAAACTCATGGAGACCTATTCTGGACCTCTCAGTGTTAAATACCTTTCTGGAGATTCCAAAATTCAAGATGCTTACTCTGCAACAACTTCTTCCCATGCTCTCCCAAGATGCTTGGATGGTGACATTGGACTTAAAGGAAGCCTATTTACACATTCCCATCAGACAGGAACGCAGAAAATACCTCAGATTCAAGGCAGGTTCGAGACACACTCAATTCTCTGTACTGCCCTTTGGCTTATCTACTGCGCCCAGAGTCTTTACCAAGTGTCTGGCTCCAGTAGTAGCTTATTGCAGACACCAAGGAATTCAAATTTACCCCTACCTGGACGACTGCCTTATTCAGGCGGACAGCAAGGATCTTTTACTTCAACATCTGCAGTTTGTTCAGCGTCTTCTCCTACTACTGGGATTTTCAGTGAACACGAAGTCACATTTGATCCCCTCTCAACAAATGATCTTTTTGGGAGCTCTTCTAAACACAAGCTTACAAAGGGCCTTCCTTACTCCAGAAAAACAAGTACAGCTGGCATCAATTTTCAAGACCTTGGCTACTTTAACTCAGCTCACTGCAAGGAAATTCCTGCAGGCTTTGGGCTACATGGCTTCTTGCATCCTGTTGATTCCAAATGCAAGGCTTCATATGAGAAAACTTCAATGGTACCTAAAGAGTGTATGGTCTCAGCATTACCACAGCCTGGAAACAATGATACCTCTGATTCCCTGCCTCCAAAAGGAGTTCCTTTGGTGGTCCAGGGCTTGTGCTTTAAACGAAGGGAATCCCTTTCGTCTACCTCATCCTGCTCAGATCATAACCACAGACGCTTCAGATTATGCTTGGGGAGCTCATTACCTAAACAATTGCCAGCAGGGCTATTGGACAAAGAAGCATCTTCCCTGGCACATCAACTTGAAGGAAATGTTGGCAGTCCAAAATGCTCTTCTAGCCTTCCAGAATCTTTTGCAACCAGGACATCTTCTGATTCGCACAGACAATACCACAGTCATGTGGTATATAAACAAGCAGGGAGGCTCTCACTCATACCCCCTTTGCAGACTAGCCATGAGTTTATGGGACGCAGCTCTAAATGTGAATCTGCATCTTCAAGCTCAATTCATTCCAGGAAAACAGAATCTCTTAGCAGACCGCCTAAGCAGAAATCTTTTGGATCCTCATGAATGGATGCTAGACCCCAACTTATTTAGCAGGATTACGACAGTTTGGGGTTGCCCTCGGATAGATCTGTTTGCATCCCATCTCAATCATCAGCTGCCTCTCTTTTGCACCAGGTCCTTCCACAAAACAGCTTGGAAAGTGGATGCCCTGTCTTTCAGCTGGAGGAATCTTTCGGGATACGCCTTCCCTCCTCTTCCTTTTCTGCCTCGGGTGTTACTGAAAATAAAACAGGACAAACCCAAGATTATCATTTTGATAGCTCCAAATTGGCCTCTGCAGTTTTGGTATCCAACTTTAAGACACCTGTTCTTGGAACCTCCATGGATTCTGCCTCTGTTTCCTTCTCTTCTGTCCCAGCATCAGGGTCGGATGCTACACTCTCAAATCAAGATTCTTTGCCTGGCAGCTTGGCTCTACAAGGGCCTTTGATTCCTTCTGCTTTTCCCAAACAAGTTTTGGATGTTCTCTTAGAAGCTAGGCACCCTAGCACTAGAAAATCTTATGCTTCTAAATGGAAAAGATTTTGTATTTGGATGCAGGATCAAGGTTCTGATCCTCTTTTACCTGACATTTCTTCCATTTTACTTTACCTCTCTGACCTTTTGCTTAAAGGCCTCTCCTTTTCTTCCATTAAAATCCATGCTTTTGCAATCTCTGCTCATTACAACACTGATCCCCCCATCTTCTCTCACCAGCTGGTGAGACAATTCTTGAGAGGGGCTAAGAATTTAAGACCTCCTAGAACTCCTCCTGTTCCTGCTTGGGATCTTAATTATGTTTTGGAAAAACTTACTTTACCTCCCTTTGAGCCTGCTGCTGCTTCGGATATCAAGTTTTTATCCTGGAAGACAGCTATTTTATTAGCTTTGACTTCTGCCAGAAGGGTGTCAGAGTTGCAAGCTCTCATGGCTGTGGAACCATACCTTATTTTCCACCAAGACAGAGTTGCCTTGAGGACCAATCCTACATTTATGCCTAAGGTGATTTCTAAAGTGGCTTTAAATCAGACTATTCACCTTCCTGCTTTCTTTCCAAATCCTCAAAACAAAAGGGAAAGGATTTTGCATTCATTGGACGTACACAGACAACTACGGTTTTACCTGGACATAACTAAAGATTTCAGAAAATCTGATCAGTTGCTTATCTCTTATGCCTCCAGTTCTCTAGGCAAGGCTATCTCTAAACAAACTGTTTCCAAATGGATTGCCCATGGGATAAGGTTTTGTTACTCTCACTTTGGGAAGCAGATTCCAGGTACTGTTAGAAGTCATTCTACTAGAGCAGCTGCCACTTCAGCAGCTTTTCTCAGAGGAGTTCCTACCAAGGATATTTTGGAAGCTGCCACTTGGAGTTCAGTGCATACTTTTTCTAAGCACTATAATCTCCCTTTGTATTCTAAGTCTAGGGCAGGTTTTGCCTCTGCTGTCTTGCAGGGCCTTCTGGCTGCCCCTTCTTCTGCATAACCTCCTCCCTCTTCACAGCTTTTGGATTCCACCCTACAGTTATGACTGCAACAGTGAAACACGAAGAACATAGTACAGTTGTGTACAGTTGTGTACACCTACCATAAATGTAGATGTTCGAGTGTCTTCACTGTTGCAGTCGGTGTTTCCCTCCCACCAATCCCCTCTTATCTTCCTCTTCTTTTGTGGTGTATTTGTGTTTCCTTTTTGGACACATTTTGGTTATTTTGGGGGACTTCTGACATCTGTGGCGTCGGCTGTCAGCTTTATACCTCTGCGTTCTGACATCAGGTTACTTGCTGGTACAGCCGACGCCGGACCCAGACTTTGGGATTCTGGCCGACCTCGGGCTGCCTGCCGGCAGGATCACCCTACAGTTATGACTGCAACAGTGAAGACACTCGAACATCTACATTTATGGTAGGTGTACACAACTGTACTTTCCCTTCCTCCCCCAGTCGCTTGTTCGTTGGTTATTTAAAAAAAAAAAAAAAAAAAAAGGTTTGTTGTAAAGTAGTCTAGTGCAGGCCCTCCCTACCCCTTAGGTTTGAGTGTTTAGTGTGTCGGTCTTAAGTATGTTGGCTGTGTGTTTGTAGTATGGTTGATCAGCCAAAACCTACCTTTAAGAAATGCACAGAGTGTGGCCGATGGTCACACTCTGTGTGTTGTTTGCCTCTGTGTTCCCCATCTATCTTTACAGTGCAGTGTGTGCGCCGGATTTAACCCCAGGGCCTTGAAAGAAAGGAAGGCCAAACTGGTTGCAAAAGGCCTTCTACCTGTTTCCTCTCTGGACTCCTCTGCCTTGGCCTCTGCTCCAACAGCAGCTGCTCAACCTCCCCCTCAGGCTGGGACTCATCCTCCAACTAGACCTGTTGAAGGAGAAGCCAAAGGAAAAGACTAGAATAAAGAGAAGGACAGAGACAAGTGGGGGGATAGGCCCTGTAAACGGTCTCCAGAGCGGGAGCCCTTCCCTAGCCTGCCTTCCAAAGTGTCGAGACCTACATCTCCTCAGCTCCACTCCCCTAGGTTCTCCCCAGAGCTGATGGAGCCCTTGGATCCGAGGCCTTCATCTAGGTCGTTGCAAGACAGACAGGCCTGGTATAAAGGATCCCCTGTGGATGCTTTGGTGGTTGCAGCAGCCACCAAGAGGGAATTGGCACAGGAGAGTTTCTCGGTCCACCGTCCAGACAAGGAGTCCAGGGCGGTGGATCGATTTGGGAACAGAGTATATTCTTCAGCGACATTTTCCATCTGAGCGCTGAACTATTTGGCACACGTTATACGACTGAAGCGAGACCTAGTCACAGAGTTAGCTGAGTCACCCCCAGAGTATCTGTCGCCAGAGGATAAGCATCTGTTCTCTGTGAAGTTGTCAGCTCTGAAATCAGTATCGAGCACGTCTATGCGCCTCCTTTCCCATGCTAGGGAACGAGCGGCTAAGGCAGCTGGGACTGGAGTGGCTATGAGGTGACACGCTTGGCTCAGACTGTGTCAATTTGTAGACCCCTTAAAGGCATCTTTCACAAATGTTCCCTTTGATGGTTCCTCTGTTTTTGGGAAGACCATACATGACACCCTTGTCCAGAGCAAAAAAGACTGGAAGACTTTGTCTGCCATCAGAGTCTGCTTCTCAAGCCCTCAAAGATCCTTTTCTAGGAATCAGAGGGGGCAAAAGAAGATGTGGTTCCGAAAATCACAGTTTTCCCGGTACTGTCAGGACAACTCGTCCCCTAGAGGCAGAGGGGGACAGGACAGATGCCACCTCAGAGGCAGAGAGGGGGCCGAGGAACTTTGGGTCTAGTGAGACCTTCTCGGACCGGCCCACCCAGCAGCCCTGAGGGGTTGCCCGACTGTCCTACTTCTGGAGGCAGTCGGGGGAAGATTATCATTGCACCCAACGGCTTGGGCGTCAATAACTGCAGATTGTTGGGTGCTTCAAATAATATCCAGAGGCTTCACCATCCCGTTTGTTACCCCTCCCGTCCAACCAAAGCACCTCCCAAAGGTCCCACCCGCTCAAAGGGAGGCGACAGCGCTAAAGATTTCCACGCTGCTTCGCAAATGAGCCATCGACCCCCCCCCCCCCCCTGCGGAGGACAGTCCAAGCCACTTGGTCCCAGATCGAGACCAGATTGCATATCAGTGTTCTGGAGATGAGAGCAGTGCTTTTAGCTTTGCAAGCCTTTCACACTGTTCTTTCTCCGGGGACTATTGCAATTCAGTCAGACAACATGTCGGTTGTCTGGTACATCAACAAACAGGAAGGAACCAGATCTTACCCTCTGTGTCACAAGGCCATGACAGTGTGTGAATGGGCGATTTCCACCAGTCAATTTCTGATTGCTATGCACATCCCGGGACGCTACAACATTTTAGTGGACTGATTGAGTCTCAGGCTATTCTAATGCCATACGAGTGGTCGATAGGGGAGGAGATCTTCCTTGCATGGGGTCAGACTTGCTGTGATCTCTTCGCATCTCCTTCCAAAGCGAAGTGCAGCAAATTCTTCACTCTGATCCCCTCACCAGGGGATCCCACCAGAGACGCTCTAGTCCATGCTTGGCCTCCCGGATTACTGTATGCTTATCCCCCATCATCTCTCATTCCGAAGTTTCCTCAGAAAGCTTGCCAACTGGGGGTGCAAAGTGATCCTCATTGCCCCGGTCTGGCCTCGTCAGGTGTGGTTCCTCTTCCTCTGGTCTCATGTTCTAGCTCCTCCTTGGATTCTGGATCCTTGCCAGGATCTCCTCTCTCATCCCTCGGGCACTTGTCCACTCAACCTGGACAGCCTCAAGCTGACGGCTTGGTTGCTTCAGTTCCCTTGATTGCCAGGACTCCCGGTCTTTCATCTTCAGTAAAAACTATTCTGGTGGTGTCCCATAAGGCCTCCACTAGGAAGATTTACTGCAGTAAATGGAAACGATTCTCTGTTTGGGCTTCTCAGAGGAATCTGGATCCCTTTACAGCCCCTGTTCCTGCAGTGTTGGATTTCTTAGCCAATATTTTTCAACAAGGGGCTAGTTTCTCCACGGTGAAAATGCAACTGGCAGCTATCTCGAATTTCCATGTTGGCAAAAACATGAATGCCCTGGCCTTTTCTAGACTGTGTAAGGCTTTTCTTAAATGCACTTTTCTTTTATGTCCCCCAATTAAGGACTCCGTTCCTCCTTGGGACCTTACCTTGGTTCTGCAGGCTTTAGTTGCTCCCCCCTTTGAACCTGCAGCATCAGTAGATTTGAAGTTCTTGTCCTGGAAGACAGCCTTCCTAATGGCCATTACATCAGCTAGGAGGGTTTCTGAGATTCAAGCTTTGTCTGCCGTGCCCCCTTACTTGATCTTCCATAAGGACATGGTTTCTCTCCGCACTAACCCTTTCTTCTTACCAAAAGTAGCTTCTGAATCAAACATTAATCAAACAATTAACCTGTCTGTTTTCTTTCCAAATTTTCAGAACAAGGGTGACTGTAAGCTGCATTTGTTGGATGTTCATAGACTGCTTCGTTTTTATTTACACAGAACAAAGCCCGTCCGTAAGTCTGACCAGTTATTTGTGTCCTTTCCTAAACCCTTTCTGAGCAAAGCCATCTCCAAGGTTTCCTTAGCTAGATGGATTACACAATATATTTTGCAAATTTATAAAGACAAAGGTCTGTCCCCACCTGGCCTGGTCCTGTTAAAGCTCATTCTACCAGATCTATGGTGACTTCTACTTCCTTTTGATTTAGGGTTTCAGTGGATGACATTTGTGCGGCAGCAACTTGGGCAAGGCAACATACTTTAATTTCTCATTATAAGTTGGATTTGATCTCCGGAGGGAGAGCATCTTTCGTATCTGCAGTGCTCAGGAATATCCTTCCATGAGGGCCTCCAAGGAGTTTGAGTAGCTGGGGACTCTGTCCCACAGGTTGCAGGTAAAATGAAGTTAACTACTTCAGATAAAGAAGTTATGTACTCACCATAACGTTCCATCTGAGTAATTACACTTCATTTTTCTGCAACCGTTCCACCCTCCTTCCCCCAAACCTGTTCAGGGTTTGTTATAAAGTTGAGTTGCTGATTGGTTGAGTAGTGGCAAACGCGTTGTTCATCGTGTTTCACTGTTGCAGTCATGACTGTAGGGTTCTCCCCTGCCAGCAGGCAGCCCTCGGTCGGCCAGAATCCCAAAGTCTGGGTCCGGCGTCGGCTGTTCAGCCATGCTCCCTGACGTCAGAGCGCCAGGAGTACAAAGCTGACAGCCAACGCCATCTTCTCCAGTCTTTCTTGCCGTGTGGTGATAGCAGTTCGTATTTGCCGGTCACCGGACTCCTGACTAATTTCACTGATTTACTTTGGGGAAACATTTTTCTTGCTCCACTCCGATGTCAGAAAAAGTTAATAATTGTATTTCATGTGGGAAGCAAATACCTCATAAGGATTTTCATTCTTACTGTATTCCTTGCTTGGGCCCTGACCACGACGTAGCTAGTTGTCGGTTTTGTGCTAGATTCAATCAACATACAATTAAGCGAAGGTACGATTTTGCTTTTCATTACTTCGGTAGGCGCTTTAACTACAAAATGTCGTCGGATACGGTCCCGGCTACTGGAGTTCATAAACGTCGCAAGGATAAAGACAGGCTTCCGAGGTCCAAATCTGATGATATCGCACAAGCGGAGCCAACTTCAGGTTCGGCCGTCATCAGTGAGGCGCTTGTGCAGCCCCTGTCGTCGTCCATTTCAGAACCGATGGCCGAAACGGATTCTCATGAGGAGCCAACCAGGCCTTTGAATATTTCTGTTGCAGGACCTTCGGACAACGCTCCTTCGGATTGGTCCGGAGCCACTGTGCAGGTACCAGCTTCTGAAGGGGTTTTCAGGCCTACTCAGCTACTAATAAAGGCAAAGACAAAGGCAAAGACTCCTTCAAAATCAAAGACTTCTACACAATCCTCTTCTGAACTGGCTCCCAAGTCACAAAAGCAGTTACTCAAGATGGCGGAGGATTTGATTACTATGATTAGGGGTTCTCATCCCCCTCCAGACAAAAGGCCAAGGCAGGATATTTCTTATGATTCCTCTGATCAGGCTTCTGTTTCCTCAGTTTCTTCTTCTGATCAGGAATATTCTTTCCCTCCTTATGAGGATTCTGATGCTGAAGAATCCATTCCTTCAGCTTCTCCCCCTGAGGATTTCTCTTCTGAGGAAACTTTGCATGAAATGAGGGAACATTTCCACTGGGAAAGGACAGGAGTATTCGGAATCCAAGAAAAGGCTGAGGGAATTTCTTCTTCTTCCCCAACATATAGACCCTTGGCTATCCCTCCTGTTTTGGATATTGTGGATGATGCCTTTTCGGAGGCTAACTTAACCCCTGACTCTCTTCCTCCTGCTCCTGTGAAACCTGATAGATATTACAGGGTTCCTGATTCCCATCAGTTCTTATACAAGAACCCTTCTGCTGACCCTGAAACCATTTCTCAGGGTCCTAAGGGAGCTAAGGCCGTTTCTGCAAAAAATCCTACTCCTACTGAAAAGGATTCTCGATCCTTAGAAAGATGGGGCAAAAAAGTGTACACTTCTGCTACTTTGTCCATTAGGGCTTTAAACTGTCAGTTTCATATGTTTAAATACCAGCAATTTCTATTGTCTGTCTTAAAACAAAAGCTTACTTCCAATTCTGCCTGTGCAGAGGATAAGGAATTACATGATTTATTGCATGCCACTGAACATGTTGGGAAGCATGGTTTACACTGTGGATTTGATGCCTTGGAGGCTTCTTGTAGGGCTGCGGCCTCTGGCACAGTCATTAGGAGACATGCATGGCTAAAGGAACAAAATTTACCTGAACAGGTAAAGGCAAAATTATTGGATGCTCCTGTTCAGCCTAATGTGTTGTTTGGATCAAAAGCTGAAGAGGTGATTAAAAAGATGGAGGACAAGGCAAAATCAATGCAAACAGTTAAAGATTTCTTACAAGTACAGCCTCCTAGATTTAGCAGGAATTGGCCTTCAAAAAATCGGTCCTTTCCCACTTCAAACAGGCCTCAGAGGGGTAGATATAGACGTTCCAGAGGGAGGCCTCAATCACAAGCTGCTTATAGACCAAGACAATGGACTACTTCCACCCCTAGGGGAGGAGAGGACAGGTCACAATCTCAAAGGAAACACACTCAATGACTCCCTCTGTGGGGCTACAGGAATTTCTTACCTGGAAGCCCCTCTTGGAGGAAAACTCTCTCTTTTTTATCAAAATTGGACTCAAATAACCCAAGACAAATGGGTTTTGGATGTGGTTTTAAGAGGTTACAAATTCCATTTTCATACCTTGCCAAAGCCAAGTGGATGGCCAGACCTTCCAAAACATCAATGGACGGAAGCCTTAAACCAGGTGGAAGCTCTTTTGGCTTTGAATGCCATAGAACTGGTTCCTCTTTCACAGAGGGGAAAAGGGTTTTATTCAAGGCTCTTTCTAGTCCCAAGGAAACAAAACTCATGGAGACCCATTCTGGACCTGTCAGTCTTGAACACCTTTCTAGAGATTCCAAAATTCAAGATGCTTACTCTACAGCAGCTACTTCCAATGCTGTCCAAAAATGCATGGATGGTAACTTTGGATTTAAAGGAGTCATATCTACACATTCCCATCAGGCAGAATCGCAGAAAATACCTCATGTTCATAGCCGGATCGAGGCACTTTCAAATCTCTGCGCTGCCCTTTGGATTATCTACTGCACCCAGGGTCTTCACCAAATGCCTGGCTCCAGTAGTAGCTTACTGCAGACTCAAGGGGATTCAAATTTACCCTTATCTGGACGATTGTCTAATTCAGGCAGACAGCAAGGATGTCTTACTCCAGCATCTAGAATTTGTACAGAACCTCCTCAAGTTCCTGGGATTCTCTGTAAACATAAAAAAGCCCAATGTGACACCATCACAACAGATAACTTTTCTGGGTGCTCTTCTAAACACCACAACCCAGATGGCATTTCTGACATCCGAAAAACAGTTACAGCTGGCTTCAACTTTCAAAACCTTGGCAACCTTAACTCAGCTATCTGCAAGGAAATTCCTGCAGGCTTTGGGTTACATGGCCTCCTGCAGCCTTCTCATACCATATGCAAGACTACACATGAGGAAAATGCAGTGGTACCTAAAAAGTGTATGGTCTCAGCATTGCCACAGTTTAGACATACTGATCTCCATCCTTCCTTGCCTTCAAAAGGAATTTCTTTGGTGGTCCAGGGCATGTGCTCTAAACAAAGGGAAACCCTTCCGTCTGCCTCCTGCCACTCAGATTCTAACCACGGACGCCTTGGATTATGCTTGGGGAACCCATTTTCAGGGCAACTGTGTCTGCAGGGCCTTTGGACAAAGGATCAGAAGCACCTGCATATCAATTTAAAGGAAATGTTAGCCGTTCAGAAAGCTCTATTGGCCTTCAGGAATCTTTTACAACCAGGACAACTACTAATATGGACAGACAACACCACAGTTATGTGGTACATAAACAAGCAAGGGGGATCTCATTCCTACCCCCTTTGCAGACTAGCCATGGATCTATGGAACACAGCTCTAGCTTGCAATCTGGATCTTCAAGCTCAGTTTCTACCAGGGAAACAAAACTTCCTGGCAGACAGTCTGAGCAGAAATCTTTCGGATCCACACGAGTGGATGCTGGACACCAAAATATTCAGGATGATAACAGCAGTCTGGGGATGTCCTCACATAGACCTCTTTGCATCCCATCTCAATCATCAACTACAGAATTTTTGCACCAGGACTTTCCACAGAGAAGCTTGGAAAGTGGATGCCCTGTCATTCAGTTGGAGAAACCTCTCGGGATATGCCTTTCCGCCTCTTCCTCTTCTTCCACGGGTCTTATTGAAGATGAAACAGGACAAGCCCAAGATGATAATCTTGCTAGCTCCAAATTGGCCTCGCCAGTTTTGGTATCCTACTGTAAAAAAAACCCTATGTCTGGAGCCCCCTTGGGTTTTACCTCAGTCTCCGAACCTTCTGTCCCAACATCAGGGTCAGGTTCTACACTCTCATGTCAAAACTCTCAGCCTGGCGGCCTGGTTAATCCAGGACCTTTGATTTCTTCTTTCCTACCCAAGCAGGTTATGGATGTCATTTTAGAAGCCAGACGTCCTAGCACTAGAAAATCTCATGCAGGAAAATGGAAAAGATTTTGTTCCTGGATGCAGGCTCAGGATTCTGATCCTCTTCTTCCTAACATTACCTTAATTTTACTTTACTTGACAGATCTCTTACATAAGGGTCTCTCTTTCTCTTCCATTAAGATACATGCCTCTGCTATTTCTGCTCATTACAATACAGACCCTCCCATCTTTTCACACCAGCTCATGAGACAGTTTCTCAGAGGAGCTAAGAACTTAAGACCTCCGAGATCTTTTCCCATTCCTGCTTGGGATCTCAACTATGTTCTGGAAAAACTAACCTTGCCTCCTTTTTGAGCCTGCTGCCTCTTCTGACATCAAGTTTTTATCTTGGAAAACAGCAATCTTGTTGGCCCTAACCTCTGCCAGGAGAGTTTCAGAGTTACAAGCTCTTATGTCTGTGGAACCTTATATTATTTTTCATCAAGACAGAGTATCTTTGAGGACTAATCCTACCTTCATGCCTAAGGTGGTTTCCAAAGTGGCTTTAAATCAAACTATCCACTTGCCAACCTTTTTCCCCACTCCTCAAAATAAAGGGGAAAGGATCTTACATTCCTTGGATGTACACAGACAACTACGTTTTTACCTGGACAGAACCAAGGACATTAGAAAATCAGAACAATTGTTTGTTTCTTATGCTTCAAGTTCCCAAGGTAAAGCCATTTCAAAACAGACCATTTCTAAATGGATTGCTCATGGAATCAGATTTTGTTATTCACACCATGGAAAGCAAATCCCAGGGAGTATACGGACTCATTCCACCAGAGCTGCTGCCACTTCTGCGGCCTTCCTCAGGGGAGTTCCTACCAAGGACATTTTGGAAGCTGCAACTTGGAGTTCAGTGCATACCTTTTCTAAGCACTACAATCTACCTCTCTACTCTAAGTCTAGGGCAGGCTTTGCCTCTGCAGTCTTGCAGGGCCTTTTAGCCGCCCCTTCTTCTTTATGACCACCTCCCTTTCTTTCAGCTTTGGGATTCTACCCTACAGTCATGACTGCAACAGTGAAACACGATGAACATAGTACAGTTGTGTACACCTACCATAAATGTAGATGTTCGAGTGTCTTCACTGTTGCAGTCTGGATTTCCCTCCCTCCTGTCCCCTCTTATTTTTACTTTTCACCATTCTTCTGAGGTGTATTTGCAAAGGTTTTGGGACCTTTTTCATTTTGGGACTCCTGACATCTGGGGCAAGAAATACTGGAGAAGATGGCGTCGGCTGTCAGCTTTGTACTCCTGGCGCTCTGACGTCAGAGAGCATGGCTGAACAGCCGACGCAGGACCCAGACTTTGGGATTCTGGCCAACCGAGGGCTGCCTGCCGGCAGGGGAGAACCCTACAGTCATGACTGCAACAGTGAAGACACTCGAACATCTACATTTATGGTAGGTGTACACAACTGTACTATCTGAGGGAAGGTAGGAGATGGTGATGGGGTTATGTGGGTAAGGGGGGGGGGGCTTGGAGGCTCAGAGCAGATGCTTGAAAAGTTGCCGGCTCGGATCTGATATGGATCCGAATACTCACAGGTTGTAGAAAAATTAAGTGTAACTACTCAGATGGAACGTTATGGTGAGTACACAATTTCTTTTTTGCTGTACTGTTAGTATTTATAAAACTCCCTGAAAGAAACAAATCATCCCTGATGACTCGAAGCAACAGCTCTTCTTAAAATCCACAGTGTGCACTGAGATCAGTCACTCTGGGCTGCTGATCTCTCTAGTGCTTACCTTGCTCATGTTCATTACCAGCTTTATCCTAAAAGGGCAATATCACAGCCCTGTTCAAGTTAAACAGCATAATCAGAAAATTAATACATTTTTCTTCTTCATTTTTATCCAACCACCAGCAGCAGCTTTTGTGTGGCCCCCACACAGTCAAGGATGATTAAGGGGGGCACCTACAATCATGGGTATTGTAAGGACTTACAGCTAGCTAGCTAGTTAGTTTTAGTGGAGAAAATGTCCAACAGCAGGGTTTAACTAAGCCAGGGGCACTATGTCAGTGGTCAAATATTTAATGGAATTCTATTGTCTGTTGCTTGATAAAATACTGTTACTATAACCAGAAATATCTTGGAATTTTAAAGGTAATATAAATAAAATGCATTACCCACCTTATTTATTAAGTGTACAAGATTGCTGTACTAGCTTATGTTGGTTTGACAGACATGTTACAAAATATCAGAATAAGATAACTAGCTGTGATTGGGAGCACCCAGCGACCACAGGGTTCGCTGGTGCCTAAAGCCTGCTATGAGTATTCCTTCCAACCCTTCTTCCAATAATCTCTCTCTTACTTCAGCCTTCTCCTTCTGCCCCCTCTGCTTTTAGCTCTATTCTGCTACATGGAAGCAGGGGAGTTTACTTACCTAGTTGAGTTGCACCCCTCCTAGCTGAATGGTCTCCCTCTCTCAGTAGTCTTCAGTCACCGGTTTGGAGATGGTCTCAGATATGCTGTTGTGCATTCATCTTCCCTATGCTTATGAGCTAAGGTCATGTGCCAGATGTACGACCTTGTGAAGGCAAAGTTTTGATACCTTGGCAGAACGTCAGTGATAACAACCCATATGTCAGGAATACTGCAGTAGTGATCAGTAGGACATTTACTGTTATGGCAAGATGTCCTTCCATTTACTGTTGCAGTATTCTTTACATCTGGGATTTTCTGCCAAGGGTAGCCTGACGTTCAGCCAGTATACCAAAGCCTAGTGTTGCTTTAAGGTACACAGAAAGTCTCACATTATGCTCCTCGCATAGCATAGGACATAAAGGTAATGTCTGGATGTACATTCCTCAGAACTTCTCTGCCGCATCAGTTGATAATTGGTCTGAACGCTTATGCCCGTTACTGCCACTCTGAGTGCATTTTTATTTGTCAGTTAAACACCTGCACCTGGTGCTGAAAGTCTGAGCCACTGTAGATAAGTACCCCTCTGGAGTTTTGTTTTTTCTTAGCTATTTTTGCTGCTAGGGATTAATTTCATCCAGGAAGGGTAAGTGCCAATGCAGGAGACAGATTCCCCATAAAGACAGCCACGATGTGTCTTTTTTGTTTAGGAGATTCTCATGACCATACAACCTGTTCGATTTGTCAGGCATTCATACCAAAAACCCTTTGTACCAGGTTGTCTTCCCTTTCTTTGTATGTTGAAAATCAGTGACTTAAGCTTTCTCAAGATACAATGGAAGAAACTTCCTGCCCCAAGGGTCAGCGATTACAGAAGAAGTTGAAAAAGATAAGACCAGAATCTTCCACTCTCCAGCCTCTGCTGGGTGTTTCTCCTGAGGTTGTTGAGAACCCAGAGGCTTGCCTGGCTGTTGTGTTATCTGACTTCTCTGTCACGACTGGGTTGGAGAGCAGCCAGGATACAGAAGGCAGCATGTCCAACGAGGCTTTGCAGGCATCCATTTCAGACGTTCTAGGGGAACCACAGTTGATTTCCGATGGGCCTAGGAGTGTTTCACATATTCTTGTTAGGGAAGAGATTACTACAGTTATTGAGTGCCATCCTTGGTCTGAACCTCCTAAGTTTTAGAGGGCAGACATTTCTTTAAAAAGGAACAAAAAAACTAAGCATGTTTCTCCTGCTCTTAGGGATCTACAGAGTAAGTGGCAGGCCTTTATTCAAGGGTTGTTTGATGCTTTAATGACATTAAAACCTACTCAGGGGTTTTCTGTTTCTGCTCCTCTGCTCCCCTTAAAAGGCCTAGAAAACAAAATTCCTATGAAGAGGAGTCAGATTCTGATGAGTAATCCTTGGTTTATTCTACTCTAATTCCTTCTCCTTTGGACTATGAGTCAGAGGAAGAGGAATCTACCAGTCCTGATGCTCATTTTGAAGAAATTTCCTTTGGGGCAGAATTTCTAGGATGATAGAATTTTTAAATGGGATTGTGCTCAGGTTTCTGACTTCCATAAAAGGTATTGAGTTGCTGCAGATGGAATTTCCAAAACTTTCTGCTATTCCTTCTGTTTTGGCTGCTTTGTTGGATGCTTTTTCTAATGCCGCTAAAGCTCCTGATTCTCTGCTCCCTGCATTTAAAAAGGTGATAGGTTTGCCTGAGCATTGTAAATTTTTATACAAATGTCCTGCTGCTGATCCTTCAGTGGTTTTTGTAGCTTCTGACAAGCCTTCTAATTTGCTTCCTTCATCCAAGTTTTACTGCCTTCTGATAGACAGAACCGTAGAAAAGCTAGATCTACATTTCAGCTACTCTGGCCTTTAGTGCTATTAATTATCAGACTCGTATATCAGGTATGTTTTGGCTCTTCTTTCTCAGTCTAGTCAGCTTATTTCTGATATCCCTCACTCTGAGGGTAAAACTTCTGTTCTTTCTTTGCTGAGGGCTTGCTCTCAAGTGATTCGCTATTCTGTCAAGTGTAGTTATGCTGCAGCAGATGCGTCTTCTAGGACTGCTGCTTTTGGTTCTGTTATGAGGAGGTGTTCTTGGCTTAGGCTTCCGCCTTTACCTGATGATATCAAGGCTAAGTTGATGGATGCTCTTAGTGACAATAAACTTGTGTTTGGGGAAGCAGCTGCTGGGTTGTTTGTCTCTTCAGAATAAAGAGGAAGGCCTCACATGAAATCAAACATGGGTTTATGTCTCCTGTGCCTAAAGTTCAAAAACACTATCCCAATAAGCCAGCCTTTGTTCATAGGCAGTCTCACACTGCTAAGAGCCAAAAGCATGGCAAGCAGGCTCCTCCTGCTAAGGTTAATCAGCCCTCAGGGACTTGGAAGTCACCCTTGATAAACCAGGTACTGTGTGACTATCCGTCTCTTCCCAGCCACATTCCTCTTTCTCTTCCTTTTTGGCTTCAGATTACTCAGGATACTTGAGTTCTGTTCATCATTCATCAGGGGTACTTCATGATGTGAAAATCCCATCCCCCTTTAATGGGCATTCCTCGGGCACAACTTCCTTTTTTCCCCCAGAGGTTCTTGAGATCTTTTGGGGAAAGGGTTTTACTCAAGAATGTTTCTACCCAGAAAAGAGGGTACTTGGAGACCAACTCTAGGCTTCTCTTATTTAAACAATTTTCTGAAGGTGCCATCCTTTCGGATGTTGTCTCTTCAGACTCTGGTTTCTCTTTTGCTCCCTTAGGCCTATATGGTGTCGCTAGATCTCAAAGATGCTCATCTCCATATTCCGAGCCGTCCTCTATTCAGGAAGTTTTTGTGTTTCTCTGTTACTTCCTGGCATTTTCAGTTCTCTGCTTTGCCCTTTGGCCTTTCTGCCGCCTCAAGGGTATTCACTAAATCCCTAGCTATTGTGATTGCTTTTTGCGGGCTTCAAGGGATCCTAATATTTCCTTATTTGGATGATCTGCTGATTTAGGCATCCTCTGCAGAGATACTTTTGCAAAATCTTCATTTTTGCCATTTCTCTTCTTTAGAACCTAGGGTTCGCAATAAATTTCAAAAAGTCTTCTCTGACTCCTCAGTCATGTCTTTTTGGGTTGCAGGATACAGACTGTGTCCATGACGTGACCCTTACCTCCTCCAAAAGCCTTAACTCTCATTTCCTTCTTTCAAAGTCTTCTCCCTCTGGCCTCTACTACACCCGGGGTATTTCTGAGAGTTCTGGGGTTTATGGCATCTGCTATTCCTATAATCCTTCTGGCCCGACTCCACATAAGAAAGTTTCAGTGGTTTCTGAAGTTAGTGTGGCTTCAACATGCTCATCCTCTAAGCCTTAATTGATGTTCTTTGTGTTTCACTGTTGCAGTCATCACATTTGGGTTATCCATGCCAGGGTAGCCCTCGGCCAGCCCAAATACCAGAGACTTAGTATTTCTGTGTCGGTTGCTTTCGCTTGAGGACTGACTTCAGGTCGTCAGTAGTATAAAGTAAGGCAGTCTATGCCATTACATCAGCCTTTCTTGCCATGGAGCCCGAAGCAGAAGATGTTCGCATGAGTGCCGATCGGCCGCTACCTGGGTTTTCGTCTACCGAATTGAAGTTGAAGTCCTCTAAAGCTAAGTACCCCCATTTGGGATTCCTTTTTCTTGCACCAACCGATGTCAGAAAAAGTTAATTGTCTCGCCTGTAGAAAGCAAATACCACACTGAGACTTCCACTCTTACTGCGTCACTTGTTTAGGCCCAGACCACGACGTCCGTTGTTGTCGCTTCTGTGCTTTGTTCAACACCAGAACTATCTGTTGTCAGGCCTTTATTGTAGCCAGATATTTTCACTTACAGTCTTCGAATTCCGATACGGCCTCGGTAAGCCGTCTAACAGCAGATCTTCCAAAAAAACCTAAAGATAAAGACAGAGACCGCACAGGTCCAAACCTACCGATGACGCATCTGTTAAGCTAGTCGTCAGTTCTCCGGTACTTAGTGACACGCTTTCACAGCCCCTGATGCCTGCTTCTGTTTAGTCACAGGCCACTACTGAGACCCTTTCAGAGTCAATCCTGTGGTCGTCTCTACCTTGGATGGGTCCAGAGCCACTGAGCAGGCACTGGCTTCTGAGGAAATCCTTCTCACTACCGAATCTCGACACATACCAGCGTCTTCTTTTGCGACTACCTTTCTAAAACTACCGGGTTTCTTAGGCCAAGGGTATGAACCACACCCAAGAAACCAACGACCCACTCTCAGGTGCCTGATACCTTGCCTCAGTCTCAAATGCTTAAAATGACGGAAGACCTTATCATGCTGATCAGGGGAATCCAAGCTACCTCCTCCAAAAGGAAAAAAGATATGTCCCCTGTAGTTTTGTCTGAACAAGAGTCAGATGAATCTGATGCATCTGAATATGAAGACATGCAACCGCTCTCCACTTACGAGGATTCTGATGCAGAGGATTCGATTCCTTTACCCTCTCCCTCAAAGGATTTTTTCCTTTGGGGAAACCCTGCATACTTTAAGGGAGCATTTCCAATGGGAGAGTCAGGACTACCCTTAGTCTAAAAAGAGACTCAGGGAATTCCTAGATCTTCCACTACACAGACCCTTAGCCATCTCCCTTAGTCTTGGATGTTGTGGAGGATGTTTTCCTCAAATCCAGCTTGACTCCTGACACCCTTCCTCCTGCTCCCAGAAAACCAGACAGGTATTGCAGAGTCCCCGACTCACACAAATATCTTTAAAAATCCAACAGCTGACATTTCTCAAGGGCCAAAAGGGATTAACGCAACCTCTGCTAAGAATCCCACTCCCTCAGACAGGGATTCCCAAGCATTGGACAGATGGGGTAAAAAACTATACACCTCAGCTACTCTTGCTATCAGGGCACTAAATTGTCAGTTCCATATGCTGAAATTTCAGCAACATACCTTGGAACTCCTTAAACAAAAAATGTCTTCCTTTCCTGCTTGGGCAGAATGTAAAAATGTACAAGAGTTAATGCATTTTGCAAGTCAAGTAACTAAACACACCTTGCACTGTGGGTTTCATGCCATAGAAGCTTCTTGCAGGGCAGCAGTCACTGGATCTGTCATTAGAAGGCATGCATGGCTTAAGGAACAGCACCTGTCAGACCATGTCAAATCTAAATTGTTGGATGCCCCCTTGCACAAAGATAACTTATTTGGCACTAAGGCAGTAGAGATCTTAAAAAAGATGGAAGAAAAAGCAAAATCCATGCAAACAGTTAAAGATTTCTTGCAGGTCCAGCCATCTAAGTTCAGCAGGCATTGTCCCTCCAACCACTGGTCCTTTCCTGCTCCCAGTAAACTGGCCCGGCCTAGGCCCCAAGGAAACAGACCACTCCCCCACCCCCCAGCCAGCAGCCTCAGGGAATGCAGAGATCTAAGCAGTGGACTACCTCCACTTCTAAACCAGTGAGTTCTAAACCTCACCCCCTTATGGTAAGAACTTACAATGACTCACATCCTCCACCCTTTCCCTTTGCCCACCGTCCCTTACCCCTAGGAGGAAAACTCTCCTTTCACTCAAGCACCTGGGCCACCATTACCAAGCACCACTGGGTTCTGAACATTGTGCATCAGGGATACAAAGTTTCCTTCCACACCCTTCCAGCCCCAAAAGGGTACCCAGATCTACCACCAAATCAGTGGTCAGAGGCTCAAAAGCAAATTCTTTCCCTGCTCTCTCTGTGGGCAGTAGAGCACATTCCTGCAAAACAGACAGGCCAAGGTTTCTACTCCAGACTTTTTCTGGTGCCCAGAAAAGAGTGCACCTGGCATCCCATCTTCGATCTCTCCATTCTAAACACCTTCCTGGTGATCCCAAAATTCAAAATGCTCACCCTCCAACAGCTGCTATCCATGTTCTCCAAGGACGCTTGGCTAGCCACCCTGGATCTAAAAGTGGGATGTTATGTGATCCTATCTCGCCTACATTCTGACTGATGGGTTCGGAGCCGATCCCTCGGCTCCGACTCGGCACGCTTATGCCAAAGAGCGAAGTCTCTTATTGGCTGAGCTTACTATATCCCAAGATGCACCACTACTAGTCCCCCAGATCTCGTTTGCCGCTAACTAGCGAAGACGTGGTCTCGAGCTGGCTGAGCTAAGTAGTGGGTTTTTTCACTAACTTTCTGTCAGGAATTTGCTAATTTCTAAACAAAAAGCTGTTTTAACGGCTACTCTGTTGTCGTGTGTGTGTTTGACAATTTTTCTGTGGAAAATTTGTGTGTGATTGATACTTGTTCTGGTTACAGGCTCCCTCGGTCTATAGGGCCTTCCTACTGGTTAATTCCCTTTTTAAAACAACCTTAGGGTTTGTTTATTCTTGTTTCCTTATACGGTGGTTGACTGTTGTTCAGTTTGGTTTTGTGTGAACGGCAAGTTAATCTTGACTCAAAATAAGTTTGTCTGTGAGAAAGTACTTATTTTTTGCTTATAATGTCTCAAGCACCTAGGCCTTCGGGCTTCAAAAAGTGCACTAAATGTAACTTTAAGATGTCTGTCACAGATGACCACTCTCTGTGTGTATATTGTTTGAGCGCCAAACATTTGCAGGAGTCCTGCAGCGTGTGTCACGCTTTTTCCTCGAGTGTCCTCCAAGAGAGGAAAAATAAGCTTATATTAAAAGGCCTTATAAAACCCTCTTTTGAAGAAGCTTTAGCATCCTCTCCTTCTCCTGCTAAAGAAGGGCGCCGGCTCCGACCAGTCCGTCGGATCCGACCGCCAAAAGACATAGGCAGGCTTCTCCTTCGCTCCAAGGACTTGAGCCGAGGGTGGAACGTCTGCCTCGATGCCACCAGTCTCGACTCCTCTGGCTTCGGAGCCGATGGCTGGGGCATCGAGGCGGGTCACCTTCGCCGGCTCCACTGGTCTCGGAGCCGATGAAGGTTGTCCGCCAGACACTTCCTCCTCGGCGCCTAAGTCCTCCTCGGCACCGATGGAAACTAGTTTGGGTATTCCTTCGCCGATAGTCATCGAGTCGCCTCGAGCCGGTCCCCTAGCCCTTGGGGCCGTTGGAGAGGCCATCTCGAACCCGCTCAGTATCCTCTAGGTCATCGAGGATGTCAGATTCGGACATAGACAGGGTGCTCCAAAGACTGTTCCAGTCCCCAGTCTTTCAAAAATTTGTTTCGCTCCGACCCAGTTGGCTTCGGAGCCGACAGCCCATGCCCATGTCATGGCCATTCCTCCTCCGACCGCTCCGCCGGAGCAGGTGCTGTTGGAGCCGGTGGAGGTCTTAGGGTCGGCTCACCCTTACTCCAACCCGCCTTCGGGTCCGAGTTTGGCACACGGACTTCTAGGCTGGACCCGGGGTGACGCTGGGACCTATGCTGTCGGTTCCGAGCCTCCCTCTCGGTGCTTCGGCTGGGACTTCCGTCTGCTATCATGGCTCGGGACCGGACACTCCCAGGATTCTGGGGTCCGGCTTTCAGAGCTATGAGGAGTGCCTTGGCCAAGTCTTCTTCGCCATCTCTCGGCTTTACCGCACCTTCCCTGGGCGTGGAGACTGGGTCTTTGGCAGTTCCCTGTCCTTAGGCAGCGTTGCCGGGCCTGAGGTTACCCCCACTGGGGGTTTCCCTCCTCCTGAGGGTTCTTCGGAGTTGTCTTCAGAGGAGCCCCAAGGAAGAGATTGTGCAAGAGGAAGCACGTGGACTCCCGAGTCTCTTACATCGGACACTGATCTTGATGATGCAGAGGGTCCCCAAAGTCGTCCTCGGATGATGTCTCATTTGCAGACATTTTAGAGATCCTCAAACAACGAGGCGGCTGGATATCCAAACCCCCCTCTGCTGATGAGTCAGTGCTTCTCAAGGCCTTTGGGGCTCAGCCCTCCGCCTCCTGGGTGTCTCCGCCCTTTGACGAGCTCCTGGATTTGGTTTGTCGGAGGACGTGGGAACATCCAGATACCGTGGAACCAGTGCCTTCTCGTCCTAACAAATTTTTGTCTGCCCCACCCGAGAAGGAGTTCCTGACTAAAGGCGTGGCTGTAGATGCCATAGTGGTGGCATCTGCTACACAACAGGACGTGGCAGAGGCTTCAACGTCCATCCATCCTCCTAATAAGGAGTCTAGGAGCATGGACCGGTACGGGAAGCGCACCCTGACTTCAGCGGCCTTTACGTTAAGGTCCCTGAATTATTTGGCACATTTTACCAGGCTACAGAGGGATCTGGTCAAGGAGCTGTCAGATTCCCTCTCGGGTAATCTACCTGAGCAGCTAGCCCAGTCGTTTAGCTCTCAGTTGGCTATCCTTACTTCAATTTCTAACTCGTCCATGAGGCTCATTTCATATGCGGCAAGGGGCGGTAGAGCGGCAGGCACAGGCGTGGCTCACGGAGACAAGCCTGGCTCCGCTTGTGTCATTTTATGGAGGCCTTCAAGTCTTCCTTCGCCGACGCTCCCTTTGATGGGTCCTCTTTGTTTGGACCTAAGGTTAAAGACACTCTTACCCGCTGTGAGCAAGAGGGAAAAACTTTATCTGCCGTAGGTGCACGTTATTCCACTCCCTTTCGGCCTTATCCCAAGGCTAAAGGAGGAGGGAAGATGTGGTTCCGCAAATCCCGTAAGTTTTTTCCTCAACAGCAGGAAGATTCCCCTTCTAGAGGCAGAGGATGGGGAAATTTTTCTGGGAGACGCCGTCCCAGGGGCGGCGGCAGAGGGCCCCGCAATTCTGGAGACCGCGAGTCCTTTCGTGGCTCTTCAGCCTCCCACACTTCATGAGGGATTGCCCGGCTGTGCTGCTCCGGAGCCAGTCGGGTGCCGTTTTGCCAAGCACCTAAAAGCCTGGGAATCTATCACTCAGGACAGATGGGTGCTTCGGATTATTGCCGGAGGTTACACCATTCCCTTCACACACTCACCCCCACCGTCCAAAAGAATCCCGCACGCACCACCCAGTCAAAGGAAATTGCAGCCGCAGAAGCCAAAGCTGCTAGAAAAGGAGTCATCCAACCGGTCCCCACAGACCAGATCGGATCCGAAATTACTCAAGGTTCTTTTAGTGCCAAAAAAGACAGGGGACCTGAGACCAATATTGGATCTCAGCAGACTAAACCAATCCGTCACGAAATCCAAATTCCGAATGGTCACGTTACAATCCATTCTCCCATTGTTGGAGAAGGATGTTTGGATGTGCTCCATAGATCTCAAGGATGCCTATTATCACATACCGATACATCGGGCGTCCAGGAAGTATCTGCGCTTCAGCCTGGGAGACAGTCATTTCCAATTTTGTGCACTGCCCTTTGGTCTCACCACAGCCCCCAGGGTGTTCACCAAGTGTTTGGCAGTAGTGACTGCTCACCTGAGGAGTCTTGGATTCCAAGTGTTTCCCTATCTGGACGACTGGCTCCTGACTGCCACCACCAGGCATCTACTAATGGACAACCTCAAAGCCACCATTTCCCTGGGTGCTACCCTGGGAATTACATTCAATTGGTCAAAGTCTGTCTTGCTGCCCTCTCAGCACATAAGGTTCATAGGAACAGAGATAGACTCAAAATTGATGCGCTTTCTTCCTACCGAAAGGATTCAAACTTTACAAGGTCAAGTTCAAGCCCTGCTTTCAAGATCCAAAGCCCCAGCCAGGATGGTCCTGCAACTTTTAGGTTCGATGTCTGCCACGGTTCTCCTAGTTCCTCTGGCGAGATTGCACATGAGGATTCTTCAGTGGCTGTTATCGACTCAATGGTCCTTTCAGAATCTCCCCCTCAATCACCCCATTATGATTACAGAAACGTGCAAACGGGACCTCCGCTGGTGGCTTCAGCCGTCCAATCTGAATCAGGGAAGACCTTTTGTTATCCCCCCTCCGGTGGCCACCCTGATGACGGATGCCTCCCAGACAGGGTGGGGGGGGGCATTGTCTGGGCAGGTTAGTTCAGGGTTCCTGGCTTCCAGACGAAACCTTTCTCCACATCAATGTATTGGAGATGAGGGCTGTACTTCTGTCCCTACAGGCCCTCCACAAGTTTCTCCCTCAAGGCATTATCGCTATCCACACAGACAACATGTCGGTGGTCTGGTATCTAAACAAACAAGGAGGGACCAGATCTTACCCCCTTTGCAGAGAGGCCATGAGGGTGTGGGAATGGGCTGTAGCTACCAACCGCTTCTTGGTAGCGACCCACATTCCAGGGAAATCCAATATATTGGCAGACAGATTAAGCAGGACAATTCTCTCTCCTCACGAGTGGTCCCTGAATGAAACAGTAGCAGCTCAGGTTTTCAGAAGATGGGGGATGCCGTGCTGCAACCTGTTTGCAACACCACAAAACACAAAGTGCAAAAGGTTCTTCTCCTTGACTCCACATCAGGGGGAGGCAGCTATGGATGCTCTAGCACAACCTTGGCCAACAGGGCTACTTTATGCATTTCCTCCGGTTCCACTTCTCCCCAAAGTCATTCAGAAAGCTTCTCAATTGGGGTCCACAATGATACTAATTGCTCCGCACTGGCCTCGTCAGGTATGGTTTCCCTACCTGAAGAAACATGCGGTGGACGATCCTTGGGTTTTGTATCTAACTCCGGATCTGCTAATTCATCAGTCGGGACGACAACACCAGTCCCTTCGCACTTTGAAGTTGACAGCTTGGCTCCTCCACTTCCGACTTTAGTCAGAAATCACACCTTAGACCCGGAAGTTATTCACATTTTATCTTCGGCCCACAAACCCACCACTAAGAAATTGTACCTCAGTAAGTGGAAGAGGTTTGCTATCTGGGCTCAACTCAGGGGTTTAGACCCTATCACTGCCCCGATTCCAGAGGTTTTGAAATTTTTAACATCCTTGTTTAATCAAGGATCTTCAGTCTCTACTATTAAAGTCCAACTGGCAGCTATCTCTAAATTTCACGAATCCATGGATCCACCGTTGATGAGCAGCAGATTATGCAAAACTTTCATTAAAGGTGCGGGGCTGTTAAGACCCCAGTTTTTCATCCTGCGCCTCCGTGGGATCTTGATTTGGTGCTTCGTGCCTTAACATCTTCCCCTTCGAACCGCTGCTACATGTGAGTTAAAATATCTGTCTTGGAAAACTGCCTTCTTAGTTGCAATTACCTCTGCAAGAAGAGTTTCAGAGCTTCAAGCCCTGTCTATCAAACCACCGTACTTGATTTTTCACAAGGATAGAGTATCACTTAGGCCTAACCCATCTTTTGTCCCAAAGGTTTGTTCTAATCTCTGTCTCCAACAATCTCTAGAGCTACCAGTTTTCTTTCCAAAATTCTCCAACGAAGCGGAGTACACTCTCCATAAATTGGATGTTCACAGGCAATTGCGCTTCTATCTAGACAGGACTCAGCAAATTCAGAATCAGACCAGTTGTTTGTGTCCTTTTCAGACAATAAATTGGGTAAAACCATCACAAAAGCTACTATCTCCAAATGGATTAGAGATTGTATAACTCAGGCTTATTCCTCTTCAAATAAGCAACTTACAACATCTATCAAAGCTCACTCTACCAGAGCTATGGCTACTTCTATCGCCTTTCATTCCAAGCTCGCTATTTCTGAGATTTGTGCTGCGGCTACTTGGTCCAACCCGACACTTTCATTTCCCACTATAAATTGGATGTGGCATCTAAAGGGCGAGCATCATTTGGTTCCACGGTACTCAGGAGTGTTTTCCAGTGAGCCATCCAGGATTCAGGTGCTAGGGACGCTCTCCCATCAGTCAGAATGTAGGCGAGATAGGATCACATAACATCTTTTAGTTATGTACTCACCATAACTTCAGATGTTTGGGATCCATCTCGCCTACATTCCTAATACCCACCCTCCTTCCCCCTGCCTTGGAGATCAGAAGAGATTGAACGGTTTTGAGTTCTACTGTTTTATCTTGTTTCATCTGACGATGTTATATAAGCAGTGCGTGCATGTGTGCATGTATGCAGACAAACTAGATCTGGGGGACTGGTAGTGGTGCATCCTGGGATATAGTAAGCTCAGCCAATAAGAGACTTCGCTCTTTGGCATAAGCGTGCCGAGTCAGAGCCGAGGGATCGGCACCGAACCCATCAGTCAGAATGTAGGCGAGATGGATCCCAAACATCTGAAGTTATGGTGAGTACATAACTAAAAGTTACCACCACATTCCTAACAGGGAATCGTGCAGAAAATATCTCTACTTCAGGGCAGGATCTCGGCACTTTCAGTTCTCTGCACTTCCCTGTGGCTTATCTACTACTCCCAGAGTTTTCACAAAATGTCTGGCTCCAGCCATTGCATTTTGCAAACAAAGAAATATTCAGATTTACCCATACCTAGACAACTGCCTTATTCAGGCAGACAGCCAGGAAAAGTTGCTCAAGCACCTGGCCTTTGTAAAGACCCTACTAACCTCCCTTGGGTACATGATCAACAACAAGAAATCCAAACAGGTGCCCACCCATAGGATAGTCTTCCTGGGAGCAAGTCTGGACAGCAACATCCCAGATGGCATACCTTACTCCAGAGAAACAAATTTTCCTGACAGCCTACTTCTATCAACTAGCCACCAGGCCCCAGCTATCTGCAAGGAAGATCCTGCAAGCTCTGGGGTTCATGACATCTTGCATACTTCTCATTCCATATGCCAGACTGCGTATGAGGAAACTTCAGTGGTACCTAAAGAGCCTTTGGTGTCAACACTCTCAAGACCCGGAAACTCTTCTACCTATAATTCCTTGCCTCAGAAAAGATTTTCTTTGGTGTGCAACAGCATGCTCCCACAACAAGGGAATATCTTTCTCCCCACCCCCGCCACCCACACCCTCACCACAGACAGATCAGGCTACACTTGAGGTGCACACCTGGCCAGCAGGTGCATACAGGGCCAATGGAGCCTACAGCAAATCCTTCTGCACATCAATCAAAAAGAGATGATGGCTATGCAGCACGCCTTGATAGCTAGCTTTCAAGCCCCTCTTTTCTCCAGTGGTTCTCCTGATCAAAACAGACAACACCACTGTGATGTGGTACATCAACAAGCAGGGAGGGACTCACTCCTACCCTCTATGCAGGCTGGCCATGACCCTTTGGCACACAGCCTCTGCATGCAACTACACCGGTTAGCAAAATTCCTACCAGGCTCTCTCAAAACTCTGGCAGACCAATTAAGCGGAAATCTTCTGGATCCACACTAGTGGTAACTCAACAGAAGTACCTTCACCCTAATAACTCAGAAATGAGGAACCCTGAAGGTCGACCTCTTTGCCCTCCACACCAACCATCAGCTCAGCAAATTCTGCACCAGGGAGCATCACTGAATGGCTTGGAAAGTGGATGCCCTGTCCTTCCCCTGGGTCAGGCTATCGGTCTATGCCTTTCCTCCCCTACCTCACATACCCAGGGTACTGCTCAAAATAAAGGAGGAAAAACCAAGGACTACTTTTATAGCTCCAGACTGGCCTTGGCAGCACTGGTACTCCTTGCTGCGTAGCCTGTCCACACTACCTCCATGGCATCTTCCTCAGATCCCAAACCTCCTGACCCAGAGGGAAGGGGAATTCATGCATCCCCAATTGCAGACACTCAGTTTGGCAGCTTGGCTTACTCCCCAACCCCGAACCAATCTGCCAACCTCAGTAAACAGGTTCTGGATGTTATCCATGAGGCCAGATGTCCTAGCACCAGAAAGTCTTATGCCGATGATTGGAAAAGATTCTGCACCTGGATCTAGGCTAAGGGAGCCAATACGGCACAGCCCTCCCTCCCTCTCATCCTGGATTACTTAGCTGACATACTATACAGTGGCCTCTCTTTCTCCTCTATAAAAATTAATGCCTCTGCTATTTCTGCTCATTTTACCACTGAGCAGCCCCTTTTCTCACACCCTTTGATCAAACAGTTCCTAAGAGGGGCTAGCAACTTGAGGCTACCCAGAAGGGCACCAACACCAGCTTGGGACCTTAACTTTTTATTGGAAAAGCTAACTCTTCCCCCTTTCGAACCAACTGCTTCTGCAGAGTTAAAATTTCTCTCCTGGAAGACAGCATTCCTTCTGGCAATCACTTCAGCCAGAAGATTCTCTGAGCTGCAAGCACTCATGGCTGTGGAACCCTTCATCTTCCATGTAGACAGGATATCCCTCAGCACTAGCCCATCCTTCATGACCAAGGTAGTGTCCAGTGTGCCTCTCAAGCAATCCATTCATTTGCCCACCTTTTTCCTAACCCCAGAGCAAGGGGTAAAGGATTATTCACACTCTAGATGTGCACAGACAGCTCAGATTCTATCTAGACAGGACTAAATCCTTCAGAAAGTTTGATCAATTACTGGTTAGCTTTGCTACAGGGGCTGAAGGTGAAGCCGTCTCCAAACAAACCATTTCCAAATGGATAGCACACTGCATCCATTTCTGCTACAAAAAGCATGGAAAGCCTCCCCCAATGGGATCAGGACACACTCCACCAGAGCAGCCTCAACCTCTGCAGCTTTCCTCAGAGGAGTCCCCACCAGGGACATCCTGGAGGCTGCCACCTGGACATCTGTTCACACTTTTACCAAGCATTGCCACCTGCCTCTCTTCTCAAAATCCAGGGCAGGGTTTGCCTCTGCAGTCTTGCAGGGCATCCTAGCCCAGCCCCTAGTTTCCTTGACTGCCTCCATCCTTTTCCTCAGCTTTGGGAATCAACCCAAATGCAATGACTGCAATAGTGAAAGACTAAGAACATAGTACAATTGTGAACACTTACCATAAATGTAGATGTTCGAGTGTATTCGTTGTTGCAGTCCTGGTTTCCCTGCCTCCATCACCCTTTCTTCTCTTTCTCTTTTTATTACCATTCTAACTTGTTCTCCTTTCCTTACAAGGGACATATTGGTATTTATTTTCCATTGGTGGGGTTCTTCCACCAGAACCTAGCCTCCTACTTGGGGGCTCCTGACAGGTTAGGGCAAGAAAAACTGATGTAATGGCATCGGCTGCCTTATTTATACTGCTGACGACATGACGTACGTCAGTCCTCAAGCGACAGCAACCTGTGCAGAAATACGAAGTCTCTGGTATTCGGGCTGGCCAAGGGATACCCTGGCACAGATAACCCAAATGTGATGACTGCAACAGTGAATACGCTCAAACATCTACATTTATGGTAAGTGTACACAACTGTACTTTCCTCCTCTTCCTTGTCTCAAGAAGGAATTTCTTAGGTGGATTTAGCAGTTGTCTCTAAATTCTGGGCTCCTTTTTTAGTCTCCACAGGAACTGCCCACAGACACCTCAGATGTGGGATGTGGAGCAGCTTTTTTCTCACTAAAAGTACAGGGAGTGTGGTCACCTCTTCAGCGAAATGGGCACATCAGTGTCAGAGATGAGAGCTCTGATGCTGTCTCTTCAGGTCTTTCATCTTTTTTTTTTTTCTCCAGGGTGCCTCAAGGTATTTATAGACAATTCCCCAATCAGGGAGGAACTAGATCTTCTGGTTTAGGATCTTGCTGTCAAGTATTAAGTGACTTTTCAGGCAGTTTATATCCCTTCATAGTGGAACATTGTGGCAGACACTCTGAGCAAGTCCTTAACTCAGTCCCATGAATGGATGCTTCACAGGGATGTGTTTCTGGACATTGTCCATCAGTGGGGTACTCCTCAAGTAGAATTATTTGCCTACCCTCTGAACAAACAACTTGCTCTGTTTTGTGCTCGAGTCCCAGGTTCGCTAGTGTGGAAGGTGGATGCCCTCTCTTTTCCTTGGAAAGGGATGTTTCTGTATGCATTCTGTCCCCTTCCTCATACTCCAAAAGTCCAGTTCAAAATACAAGATGCTCCCAAAATCTTGTTGGTGACTCCCTCTTGGCCGCTACAGCATTGGTTCATTTTTCTTCTGATTTAGCCAAGGGCAGTCATCACAAGTTGCCTCACAGGGTGAGTATACTCAGAAGACAAATGATCTCTCATCCATCCCCACATATCCATTCTTCAGCTGACACTGTGGGTGATAGGATTCTGCTTCCTCAGACACCTTTTTTTTCTGAGGACATGTTGCAGGTCCTGCAGGAGGCCCACTACTAGGAAGTCCTACTTATCCAAATGGAAGAATTTTTCTGTTTGGTCTTTCTCATAACCTGGTCCCACTTACTGTGGATGTTTCTTTGGTGTTCTCTTATTTGTGTGAGTTGCTCAATTCTGATTTGGCCTGCTCTTCTAGTAAGGCCAAATTAATCATCTCTCTCTGCCTTTATCTCCTCCTTTAACGTCTACATTTGAGGCTATACAATTTGTAAAAGGTGTCCTTCATATGAGACCTCCCAAGAAGCCTCTTCCTCCTCCCTGGGATCTTATTTTGGAAAAACTGACTCTGGCTCCTTTTGAGCCTGCTGCTTCAGCTTCCTTGCAATATTCTTGGAAGACGGTTCTTTTGTTGGCTCTTACTTCTGCCAGACGGGTGTCTGAGTTACAAGCCCTTATGGCTTGTCCTCCTTTTTTGGTATTTCATAAGGGCAGGATGTCCTTGAGGTACTATTCCTTCTTTTATGCCTAAGGTGGTTAATAAGTTGTCTCTTAATCAGTCTGTTCATTTGCTTACTTTTTTCCCCCTCCACAATCTACCAGTGAGAGGTTGTTGCATACTTTAGATGTACATAGACTGCTTGGATTTTATTTGGATAAGACTAAGGCTATTAGAAAATCTGATCACTTGTTTGTTTCTTTTATCCTTCGTCATTGGGATCGGCTGTATCCAAGTAAACTATTTATTCTTGGATTTCAGAGACTATTTATTTTACACTTTTCATGGCAAAAGCCTTTCTTCTATGAAGACTCATTCCACTAGAGCTATGGCTTCTTCTGGTGCATTTTTTTTCAAGGGGTTGGATATTAATTCTATTCATGCAGCTACCCGGACTTTTGTGCATACTTTTACCAAGCAGTATACAAGTTGGTTGGTTTCGCTAGAGCTGGTTTGCTAGAGCCATTCTTCATGGCTTTTTAGAGGTCTGTACTGCTCCTTCCTCCTTCCAAATTTCTTCTTGAACTTTGGCACTCTCCCAGATGTAAAGAATACCACAACAGTGAAATGGAAGGAGATAGTACAGCTGTGCAAAATCTTCCCATAACAGTAGATAACTTTTCCTTCACTGTTGCAGTATTCACTCCCTCCCTCCATCCCCCTAATCCAAGTCGTAGTCCTATATCCTGGATGTACAGGTTACATCCTGGGTTTCCTTAGACTGGATTCCTAATGGGGCAGTCAGTTCTGAGGAAGGTACGTCCAGACGTCACCTTTATTCCCTACTCTACACAAGTAGCATATGTATGACATTCGGCATACCATAAGTGGGCTTTTAGTATACCTGTGGACGTCTGGCTACCCTCTGCAGGGAATCACAGATGTATACCGTAGCAATGAAAGAAAGAACATGAACTGTTATGGTAAGGTTTTACGCAACTGTACTTTCTCAAGTTTTTTCTATTAACGCGTAAGAAGTCTGCCGTGATTTTTTTTTTCTTTTAAGTGGAGCCATTTTATTTGGTTAGCTTCTAAACAGTTAAGTACCTTTATTATTTCATAAGCAGTTGTATTGGATTGAACTCTGTTAATGGGCTTCCTTCTAAGTGAGATGACTGTTGAAATTGCCTCTTCTGCAGTCACCAGTGGATTTATTTTTACCTCATGCTCTCAGGAATTTGCCTGTTCTTCTTCTCATGCATGTTATCATGCACTGGACTAGGAGACCTTTTTAGCCCCTACACTTAGCACTTCTTTTCTGCCTCTTGCACACTTGGGATCAAAGTACTGAAAGGATGCCAAACAATATGTTGCAGGTGGGATCATTAAAACAGATAATTGCAAATGAAATATGAATGGAAGCTTTGCAGTTGTAACAATTTTGAGTTTTCTTTATTAACACTAATTATCTGTGTTTCACTTTTATGGTCTAGGACAGGCTGTGTATATTCCAATGCATTCCTTAAGTATTTAGTGTCTTTTGGCATTTGGTGGCAGATCTGTTCAATGGCAAAAAGTTTAGGAAGCGGCACACACAACTGTCCTAGTACAGTATAGTTGCATGTGATTATTGTGCGTAACCGCAGTGTGTTTTTAAGGTGTATGGTTTGCCTTACCTGTCATGTGACCTTTGAAGTTAGTATGTTTAAGTAAGGGGAGTGTGGGGCTTTTTCCACATGGGGGGGTACAGGGGTGGTATACCCTCCACCTAAACACTTTTTTTTGTAATATAGTAGAGTCCATGTTTGCAGTTGTGTTGTGGAATATGTATTGTTTTGCTTTGAGAATTTCTTCCTTCTGTATTATTTTCCTTATAGTTTTGGACAAATATCCTGAAGATATTAATGGAACGGTACCTGTATTTGAATCTTAAAAAATATAAACCATTAAGGAGCACAAATAGCTACTATATTGTGAGTCAGGAGATGCACAGTCATTGCCTATACTGTCTGTGGAAGAGTTTGACTTAAACCTAACAAGTGTGCCAGAGTTTAAAGTCACCCAGTGTTTCTTACGCCTTGCAAGATGATGGTGATTGAGACTGCTCAATGCAGAGATTGGGAGTGAAGCACCAGATAAGGCAAAATAGAGGAAGCCATTTGTTACACCTGCCTTGGAAGCAAGTCTGTCTTCAAGATAGCTTTTTTGCCCTTTGTTGCTAGCTGCTCCTTAAATACCCAGAAGTGAAGTCTGCCTCTGTCCTGTTTTGTATTGAATGATAAGTACACCCCAGTGACCATTTGAAGATGAGTCCCAGGAAGTTTATACTGCTCAACATCTGGTCAAATGGCCAGATGATCTTGCAGCCAGCATGTACCAGGGAAGCAGTCCCTTAAAACTGGTTGGTGGATTTTCATTGACAACACTCAAGTCTTGAGGACTTTTTCACAGGCTCCTATCGATCTAGCAGTACACAAGTCAGGGTTAGAGGAATCTTCTATGATCTCCTGTAGTAGAGCATCTAGGTCAGCCCACTGATGTAAGCCAGTTATTCAGTGTGTGGTGGGAACACCTTCTGAGACCATATTGTTTTGGCAGGCCCTGTGCAGGCCTTTCCTGTCACTGTGACACATCTGGCAGGCCTGTCTTTGAACATTAGGGCTTTATCACCCAACCTGTAGAGTTTTCTCAATCTTATGCCCATCATTGGAAGGCAGTCCCCCAAGTGTTGAAGAAAAGATTAGAGAATGGTCATCTCCTCTGTGTGCACCCTGGGATAGGAGACTTAAGGGTCAAGAGGCCTTTATCTCTGAGACCAATCAGAGCCATGAGATCTCATCTCCCTGTAGCCACTCCATTACTGTGAATGTATAGGGAACATCAAGTCATGGCATGGCTTTGTGCCCCTCTTGCCTTCCCAAAAAAAGTCTAAATGTCAAAATGTGGTACACAGAAAAGTATTAGGAGGGCTGGTGCTCTGGGTCATCTCACCTAATGAATTTTTGCACAAAAGTGGTATTTTTATGGTTTTGAAGCATACAGGTATCACTCCCTCTCATGTCATCTACAAGCTTTCAACTCTGTGGAGTAGTATCCTATTTCTTAAGTAGACTTGTATGGTCTGTGCTGTGTAGTACAGGTTCCAGAAAGTGCTGCACATGTCTACCTTTACTGCCTTATTAAGAGGTGTAGAAAAGGGTGAGCTAGAGAGAGCTTTCATTTGCTACATTGGGCATTAGATCCCTCAGCTGTCTGTATCACCTGAGCTCATTCCCTTGTGAATCAGGCACTGGAAAAGTTTTCAGCCTTTCCTAAGTACGGGGTTGAGAAATATTTCATCCAGTACCTTCTTACAGTGTGAGCAAATTTTGCAGTTGTCTTTCAGAAAGTAAAAAGTAGTGAGACTGTGAGATACAGAAAAACTTTATTAAACTTGGTTACATGTAATTTTCTCTTATAAAAAAAGTTTCCAGTAAACCTTGCCAAATATATAGAATGCATAACTGCTTTCAGTGATGATGCAGCAGAGCTGTTAAAAAGTTAGACTGTTTTATCAAAAATGCACACTTTGCAATGCCTAAAGTTCAGTGATGGAAATGTTTCTTCTCATGAAAGAATGATTTACCTAATTTAGACTATATTACCAAATGTTAAGTGACTATGGGGGCAGGAACATTGTGTTAAAGCTGTGCAGGAAATGGAGAACCTGAGACTGTTAGAGAAACTGAGACTGGTAAGAAAGAGAAACTGTTCATTTTGTTTTTTTTTTACTTGGCTTTGAGACAGAAACTCAAGCATATAGCATTCATTGTCTGTGAGACTTAAAATCCAGAGGTAAATAGAATTAGATAATTCTTTAGCCAATTGTTTTGTATTTCATTGTACAAGTGTACAGACTGATTTCTGTGAAGTACATTTCTTATACCTGTTTACTTGAGATAAATAAAATTATTTAATTTCATGTGGGAGGCAGATTATTTTTAGAAGCTTATGCGTGTGATGCAGGTGAACATCTCAGTTGTCTGAGTCTGCCTTTTTTAAAGGGTAAACGGTAATTATGTTCTTGATGTACCAAGTTGGTCTGGCTGGTCAGTGTGTCATTATAAAGTCAAGGAAGGTGGTGTTTAGTGGAGGGATGTCACCATCTGTTCCTGGAAGACCTCATATATGTGTATTGTTTGTGTGTGCGCAAAATAATTCTTGGACAAGTTTCAGCTTCTTTTGGTACGATAACATTGGAAGGCATTGCGCTTGGAGCAAAGTAGGCGAGATCTTGTGTAACCAGTGATAACCCTGATCTGCAGCGAAAGAATGTAAAGTTTATTTTGGTATGGCAGATGTTGGCTATTACTCTTGGCAGCAGTGTTCCTGTTTATCATGTTTTTCAGGTCCACTACTACTTGCATATTTATTGATACCAATAGTGCAGGTTTAAAATCTATATCATCTGATAAATTGGTAGTAGCAGTACAGGTAGGGAGACCATAGTTCCTGTGTGCTACAGCCACTACCACTGCTTCTACAGTAGCGTTTTATATGGCCTTCTGTAACTTTGAAACAGTATAAGTAGGGAAATGTTTTAGTAGCTTCAGTCTTGTTTGCTGCTGTTAGATGCTTCAGGTCAGGTATGTTTTTATGAATCCAAAGAGAAATTGCATATGACAGTAAATGAAGAGTTGAAGGCATCTAATTGTAGAGAAAGATGCAAAAGGTCACAAGGCAATTTAATAAACATGCATATCCAAAGAGGAGAAAGGATGGAGCCTTGGGGACACCTTTGAGAAATAGGGCAGTGTGTCAGAGACCATTTCTTATTCTGACTTTGAAGTGCATTCCAAAACATTTTTAAACCAGGGGAGGGAGTCTGAGCTGATTCCCATTTCTGTAAACGAGTTTAAAAAAGACCGTGATCATTGAGGAACAAAGTCCTTTGTTAGGTCAGTAAAAGGGCACTAGTCAGGTTACCTTTGACTGCATTTAGTAAGATTTCATTTGTTAGTGTCTATATGGCTGTGCTGTGACCAGGGCAGAAACCACATTGCTTTTGAGAGTGCAAATGGTACTGTTGGATGTATTGGGAGAGTTGTGAATAGAACAGCAAGGTATCCGCTCGTGCGGTAAGTGCAACGGCCCAACATGCCATGAAAATGCAATCCAAAAATGGCCAGCACTCAAGTGAGAGGTACACACACCGACTTTTATCAAGTCAAAAGTAAATATATCCGCAGACCAGTTTCGGCCATAAGCCTTTTTCAATGCAAAATAGCAAAATCCATAGTCATCACATTAATAGAGAAAAAATGTTAGTCAGTAGGTTCAAACCGTCCAATCAAATGACAGACATTTGGAAAAAAGTTTGTTTGTACAAATGTTAATTTAAGCCAGGTGAAAAAAGACCCCCCCCCCCCCCCCGTCTGACATTCGAATCTTTTTATTTTTTTATTCAAAATGTGCCAACCTGCTTTAAAATTATTGTTACCAACCACTTTATCTATGACCACAAAATTCAGTTTTGCTGTATGGTGTTTTATAGTGGGTTTGTACAAAGCATTAGTTAAACATTTGATTCTAAGTGTTCAGAAATACGTAAACTAATTGGTCTGGAAGTCTGACCAATGTAGAATACAGAACATGTACATGTTACTTCAGCCTTGACAATCAGTAAGTTTTTCATTTTGCCCCCAACTGCACAGCTAGTGCTTTGGTCAATCAACAGTGTAAATGCTGTGTTACTGCTATACCACTCTTTAAGAGAAAGAATGATATATAATACAAACATGAAAAATACAAAGCACAAAACGATAAGTTTCAAATCTTTCATATTTTTTTCAAATACTATGAACAGAATTTTAATATTTTTTACAATACTAAAACATTGTACTGATAAACAAAAAAGATCCTTTTATTGTACATTATTGGATACAAAGTGCTCCAGTTCAGATATTAATCAAACAGAAAAAAAAATTGAGAAGAAAAATGTATCTTTGTTGTAGAAAATAAAAGTGGGCTTTCAACACTGATTTACAGATGGCAGAAATTCAGGTGTAGATGCCTGCCAGGTATTCTCTGTGACATTGCACTGTCTGTGGTGCAGATGTCCTTCAAGGATGCATCTGCAGTCCTTACATATGGGTTGTCCTGCCTCAGGCAGCCCTTCGGTCGGCCGGATTCCAAAGTCTGGGTCCGGCGTCGGCTGAAGTCGCCCTCTCCCCGATGTCAGAGTGCCTGGGGTATAAAAGCGTCAGCCGACGCCATCTTCCTCAGTCTTTTTTGCCGCGTGGTGCCCGAAGCAGAAACAGTTGCAAGTGCCGGTCGGCCAGCTCCTGTAACTTCAGCTACCGAAGACCTCAAAAGCTAAGTACCCCGTTGGGGACTCTTTCTTGCCTCAGCCGATGTCAGATCAAACACTTAAAGTTAATAATTGCTTAACTTGTGGGAAACAAATACCTCATAAGGATTTCCATTCTTACTGCCTCCCCTGCCTAGGCCCAGACCACGACGTCTCGACCTGTACAGCCTGTGCTTCCTTCAATCGACGCACTCTTAGGCGTCGGGCGGAGTTTGCAGAGGAATTTTTGGGGGCTAGTTACTGTTAAAATATGCCGTCGGAGACTCCGACTTCTCACTTACCCAAAAAACGGAAGGACAAGGACCGACACACGCGGACCGTGGTTTCGGCCGAAACCACACCTAGGCCTACCGCGAGTGTCTCTGTCTCGGCTGAAAACGAGTCCTTGGTACTTCCGACCGTCGAAACCGCACAACTGACAACCTCAGCCCCGGCGGCCTCCTCTGAGTCGGTTATAGAATTCCCCTCTGAAACCGGTGCTCCGGAAACATCCGACACCATTTCTCTAGATAAAACTACGCCAGCACGTGGAGCAGCCAGGCCTCCTGCATCCATGTCCATAAAGGCATTCTCACGGGCTAAAGCTGCTAAACAGCCAAAATCTCTGCCCCCCAAGGCTATTCCTCAGGGATCCACTACTGGTTCACAGATCTTAAGTTTAGCTGAGGACCTTATTTCCTTAATTAGGGGTTCTCAGCCACTTCCGGACAGGGGCTCTCAGCCCCCTCTAGACAAAAGGCCCAGGGTTGAGCACACAGATCCCCAGTCTTCTGATGAGGCCTCAGATGACTCTGCCCTATCAGACTACCAGGAGGAGGCCTTTACGGCCTACGAGGACTCTGATGCAGAGGAATCTATTCCTTCGGCCTCCCCTCCTGAAGAGTTGTCCTTTGGGGAGACCCTTCACTCCATGAGAGAGCATTTCAAATGGCAGGGCCAGGAATTCTCTGATTCCAGGAAGAGATTAAGGACTTTTTTGCATTTACCTCAGCATAGACCTTTGGCTATTCCTCCTGTTTTGAATGTCATTGATGATGTGTTTTCTGAGTCTAGCATTTCTCCTGACTCCCTCCCTCCGGCTCCTGTCAAACCCGATAGGTACTACAGGGTCCCGGACTCGCATCATTTTCTTTACAAGGGCCACTCTCCTGATCCAGAAACTATTTCCCAGGGCCCTAAAGGGGTTGAAACCACCATTACTAAAAACCCACTTCTTTCTGAAAGGGAGTCCAGGGCTTTAGAGAGATGGGGTAAAAAAAGTGTATACTTCTTCCACTCTTTCAATGAGGGCATTGAATTGTCAGTTCCATATGATACAGTACCAAGAGTATTTGTTAGATGAATTGCATAAAAAACTGTCTTCACCTGAACCCCTAGATCGCAAGGCACTTCAGGATCTGGTACATAACTCCCAGCAGGTTAGCAACCATTTCTTGCAGTGTGGTTATGATGCATTGGAAGCTTCATGTAGGTCAGCAATGACAGGTGCAGTCATACGTAGGCATGCTTGGCTGAAGGAACAAACTTTGCCAGATCATGTTAAAGCAAAGCTTCTGGATGCGCCACTGGAAAAGCAAAAGTTATTTGGCTCCACGGCTCAGGAGGTCTTAAAGAAATTTGAGGAAAAGGCTAAATCTGTACAAACAGTCAAAGATTTTCTCCAGGTCCAACCACCAAGATTCAGCAGAAATTGGCCTTCTAAGAATTGGTCCTTTCCAGACACAGACAGATTTCAAAGAGGCAAGAACAGGCGTGCCAGAGGTAGAGGGCAAGCTAGAGGCTCCTACAGAGGACATCAGTGGCAGCCTCCTAACCAGAGAGGTAGTGCAGGACCTGCAACTGCTGCACAAGGACAAACGCAATGACTTGACCTTGACCCCACCAACCAGGGCTCAATTGGAAGCACCTTTAGGCGGAAAGCTATCTTTATTCTCAAAAAACTGGCACAGTATTACAAGGGACAAATGGACACTGCAAATAATAGACAAAGGATACAGATTCCATTTTCATACATTACCAAAAAGAAAAGGCATGCCAAACCTGCCTCCGAATCAAAGGGAAGAGGCTTTCAAACAAATTTCCAACCTACTGCAAATGAAAGCTATAGAAAAGGTTCCTCTCACAGAACAAGGCCAAGGATTTTATTCCAGACTATTCCTTCTACCAAGAAAAGAAAAACAATGGAGGCCTATTCTGGAGTTGTCCGCACTAAATACTTATCTCATTGTGCCAAAATTCAAAATGCTGACCCTACAGCAACTCCTTCCCATGCTGGGCAAGGGGTCATGGCTGGTATCTCTAGACCTGAAGGAGGCATACCTGCATGTCCCTATCAGACAAAGTTGCAGAAGACACCTCAGATTTCTTGCAGGTTCAGAGCATTATCAATTCTCAGCATTGCCCTTTGGCTTATCTACTGTGCCCAGAGTATTCACAAAATTCCTGGCATCGGTAATTGCACACTGCAGACTTCAGGGGATTCAAATATACCCATACCTGGACGACTGCCTAATACAAGCGGACAGCCAACAAACTTTGGTAAAACACTTGAATTATGCCATCCGCCTACTTCATGCCTTGGGATACACAGTCAGCATTCACAAATCAAGACTTGTTCCATCCCAAAGAATAACGTTTCTGGGTGCAACATTAGATACAGCCACCCAAATGGCTTTTCTCACAGAAAAAAAACAAGAGCAACTACCGAATTATTTCAGGAATCTGACAAAACAAACCCAGCTCACTGCAAGGAAAATCCTGCAGGCCCTGGGTTTCATGGCATCTTAAATTCTTCTGATCCCACAAGCACGGCTGCATATGAGGAAGCTACAGTGGTACCTAAGGAGTCTATGGTCTCAGCACAGTCACAGCCTAGAAGCTTTGATTCCACTCATTCCATGCCTTCAAAAGGAATTTCTGTGGTGGGCTCAAGCAAGCCAGTCAAACATGGGTCTGCCCTTCAGCAAACCAATTACCAGCCAAACCATTACAACAGACGCCTCAGACCATGGATGGGGAGCACATATGGAGGGCAGATGCACTCAAGGACTATGGTCACAAAAAGAATTGCACCTGCACATAAACCAAAAGGAAATGCTGGCAGTGATACATTCAATCGAGGCCTTCAAACACTTCTTGCATCAAGGACACCTGCTAATAAGGACAGACAATACCACAGTTATGTGGTACATAAACAAGCAAGGAGGTACCCATTCTTACCCTCTCTGCAGGCTGGCAATGAATCTTAGGGAACTTTCCCTAAAACTCAATATACAACTGCAATCCCAGTTTGTGCCAGGAAAAGATAATGTACTGGCGAACAGCCTAAGCAGAAATATCATGGATCCGCACGAATGGATGCTGCATCCAGACACCTTCCTTCAGATAACACAATCATGGGGGAGGCCGGACATAGCTCTATTTGCCTCTCACCACAACCATCAACTGAAGAAATTCTGCACAAGGACATACCACCCACAAGCATGGAAAGTGGACGCTCTCTCTTTCAGCTGGAAGACTCTACAGTATATGCATTCCCACCTCTTCCATTAATGACCAAGGTCTTACTAAAGATCAAGACAGAACAGCCAAAAGTGATTCTGATAGCTCCGGACTGGCCAAGACAGCACTGGTACCCACTGTTAAGGAGCATGTCACACACGAAACCATGGCCTCTACCATAATGGCCACTTCTTCTGACACAGCACAACTACAAAACTCTGCACCCCAGCCTGAAAACCTTGCAGCTGACAGCCTGGAAAATACCTTGACTCCTCGCCAGGATAAACTATCCAAGAGAGTAAAGGATATCATCATGGAAGCTCGCCGGCCTTCCACAAGAAAGGCATATTCAGCAAAATGGAAAAGATTTCACACTTGGAACACCACAAAGGGCCAGGATTTGACATTGATGAACATTGCACAAATCCTGGAATACTTGGCAGAAATGCTCCATAATGGCCTTTCTTACTCTTCCATAAAAATTCATGCTTCAGCAATTTCAGCAGAGTACAACACTGATCCACCGGTATTTTCTCATCCTCTGCTAAGGCAGTTTCTAAGAGGAATTAAAAACATCAACCCTCCAAGGAAACCACCAGTGCCTACATGGGACCTTAACTTCATGTTGGAAAAATTAACTCTACCTCCCTTTGAACCAGCAGCATCTTCAGAACTACAGTTCCTGTCTTGGAAGACTGCCTTCCTTCTGGCCATAACCTCAGCAAGAAGAGTATCTGAGTTACAGGCCCTCATGGCAGTACAACCATTTCTTATTTTTCATCAGGACAGAGTCTCATTGAGAACCAATCCTTCATTCATGCCAAAGGTGGTATCCAGGGTCTCACTGAACCAAGCTATTCACCTGCCTACTTTCTTTCCAAATCCACAAAACAAAGGAGAGACTTTTGCATACCCTGGACATTCACAGACAGTTGCGCTACTACTTGGACAGAACTAAGAAATACAGAAAAACTGACCAGCTCTTTGTAGCATATGCTGCTGGTGTACAAGGAAAAGCAATTTCCAAACAGACAATTTCAAAATGGATAAGGAATTGCATTCGATTCTGTTATTCTTTCCATGGAAAAACTGTGCCAGTTAACATTAGACCTCATTCCACCAGAGCCACAGCCACCTCCACAGCCTTCTTAAGAGGGGTGGCTACGAAGGACATTTTAGAAGCTGCTACATGGAGCTCCGTGCATACATTTTCCAAGCATTACAACTTACCTTTATATTCCAGATCCAGAGCAGGCTTTGCTACGGCAGTCCTGCAGGGCATTTTAGCTACACCATCCTTTTCTTAGGTCCTACCTCCCACAGCTTGGCTATGGTAGTCTACCCATATGTAAGGACTGCAGATGCATCCTTGAAGAACATAGTACAGTTTTGTACCTACCATAAATGTAGATGTCCGATAGGTATGCATCTGCAGTCAGGTTTTCCCTCCCTCCTACCCCTCTGTGGTATTTCATGGGTACTTATCCCTCTTCTAGCTAGCTGGGGTTATCTATTATGGTGTATTTGTTTTTATATTACTGTGCATGTTTGGAATTTGTGCATCTCTCCAAATTTAGCCTTTCTTAGAGAGCACCTGGCATCTGGGGCAAGAAAAACTGAGGAAGATGGCGTCGGCTGACGCTTTTATACCCCAGGCGCTCTGACGTCGGGTAGAGGGCGACTTCAGCCGATGCCGGACCCAGACTTTGGAATCCGGCCGACCGAAGGGCTGCCTGAGGCAGGACAACCCATATATAAGGACTGCAGATGCATACCTATCGGACATCTACATTTATGGTAGGTACAAAACTGTACTTTCCTCTCTCTGTCACAACTTGCATCTCCTAATTGATTTTTAAATGCTGTTTCAGAATGTTGAATTGAAAGACATTTTTTCATATTTCTCTCTCTGTCTTTTTCTCTTTCACTTTCTGTTGCCATTATATTAGTATGGGAATGTGGGTATGGGAATGCCCAGCTGAGTGTCTAGCCACCCCTACTTTGCATATTAAATGCATCTGTTGCTGAAAAACTTCAAAATATTTTTTTTGTAATGGTTAACAAAAAAAAATAACACTGAACAAAGCTGACAAATGTATTAAAGTCCTTTTCTGGTTTGCGTAATTTGTTACGAGTATTAAGTGCTAAACGATACTGCGGTGGTGGTGCTGTGGTAGCGTTGTCACCTCACAGTAATACGCTGTCTGGTTCGATTCTCAGCTAGAGCGTCTTCTGCGTGGAGACATGTGTGAATGGGCGTACCTTCGTTGAAGGTTGTGCATCAGGGCTGGCAACTCGGCACGTAAAAAATCTACTGCCAATCAGTGGGCCAGAGTTCCGCTGTGGCAACCCCTACCTGGGAAAAGCCGAAAGACGCAACAACATTATTAAGTGCTAAACGATTTAACATTTGATAACCACTGACTTTCCCAAGACCTGGGTGTTTCAAAAGATGCAGGAGTATTAAATGAATTTCTGCAGGCTCAAAAGCTTGCAATTTATTGAGGCAATCAATCTTTTTTTTTTTTTTTTTTTTTTCATAACCTTCGGGAAGTTTTATATTGTTTCAAGGTAAACCGAATTACTAAAGATGCCACAACACTCTCTCTCCCTTCATGCATCAACAAATTCTTTTACCAAATGCACTGTTTCTGTTTTTTTTTTAAACAGCTTTCATCAATAAACTAAAAGTAGAGAGAGTTTGGTAACCTAACAGGGAACTATTGAGCCAGTAAATTGAAAGTTAAGCAATTTTATCTATTAAACTGTTTGCAGTAGCAAGTCTCCCAGACCTACACCCTCTGCATACTACTTGCTTTTTGACATTTTGAAATGTATTTTCATTCACAAGTAGTTCATGTTTCACGTCTGAGGGTTTGCCACTATGTATTCCTGTTAGTAGTAGAATGTTAACACCACAGAATCTGCTAGGTACACAGAAGAAGCATAAGTGTTTATCCATTCCCTTTCTTTGATGCTCTTGTCCCCGTCCTCCTCACCACCACACACGTGTGCGCGCACTCTCTCTCCCCACTCCAGTTTCCCCATCTCCAGTATGCAATAGATTTCTTTCTGTACATCACTCCTACAACTGTCATCTTGGACCTCAGAGATAATTTAATAATATCTAAAGTTTCTTCTTTCACCCATTAGCTTGTTTCCATGTGCACACACAATATATTGCTAGCGTTTGTACCTTCCGGAAGGGTTATCAGATTTTTAATATTGCTGTCCTTTTTTATTTTTTACCGTGTTTATATAGTTGTTGCTGTAGGTGATTATATGCATTTACCACAGACTACCTTCTCCTGTATTCTAATAGTTGATGTGAATTTTTATTATAAGCAGGATTTTATTCACTAAGACTTCCTCTCATCACTCATACTTTATCCTCTGCCCACAGACAGGTACACTTTCAGCAACCCCACTGTGAGGGTTCATCTCAAGTCACTTGATTTGATAAAGCCCAGCAGCCGAAGGAAAATGCAGAGACTTCCCACCTTAACAGTCTATACACTTTCCATGACAAATCCAGGTGCCAGATTTTATTTCTGTGCTCTCCATCATTGCTGATTATCTCCTGGACCCACCCCTTACCCTCCAGGCCATTTGAGCTGTAAGGGAGTCTTTCTGAATAGGTGTTAAGTACCCTCCCACCATTTCCTCAAGTCTGCACTGTCTATCCTCCCTGCAGGTGATGATAGTTCTGGTAAATTAGGCAGATTTATTTTTTTAAAGGAACACTGAAAAGTAGATGCTGCTTAGCATGTGGCCTTGAAACAAAACAGAAATTTATGAATACAGGGTGTAAATGGGAATAAGAATCTAATAAATTAAAGGGTATGTTGAGTGTTTCTATTTTCTTCTACATTGTTGTTTTCATTCTCTGCTTTTCTGCACATTTCTTGTTTACTGAATGGGAGAAAATAGGTGAGCCTAGAAATTATGCATGCTCTCCTAGTCCAGCTTTTTTGGCATCAGTGTGCTGAGCCCAGCTGGGAGCTGAACTTGTAGGTGGCAGGGGCGGATTTCTTATTGTACACACGGGAAGAGTCATTCACAGTCCAGTTGATATGGTTAGCACATCGCTATTTAATGTAGGTGCATCATCATCATGCTTCCCCTGTGCTTAGTACTGACATGGCAAATAAGTAAACACGCTTGATCTGATTAGACCACTGTATCAGGAAGAGCAGTTCTCTAGATGGATTACCCTGCAAAGACCTTTTTTTAGCTCCCCTCAGCTGTAGCCAGGGTTGCAGCTGTTGTCACTACAACTGTGTGCCTCAAAGGTGAGTGATGTTCTTGGATGGGCAATTCACAAAGAAACAGTGGGGGAATGTTTGCCTCCCAAATATGCAACAAAGTCTAGAAGATTTAGGATCTTTGCTTGGAAGTGTTTATATAGGTATTTTTATATTCAAAGTAGACTCCAAAGAATTTTTCCCCAGGTAGACAGCAAATGTTGGTGATGTGATGGGGAAGAAAGAGGTAATTGGTAAAATTTTCTAGGAGTGTAATGAGTTGGCATACTTTAACAATTCCCAGCAGACTACTCTATCAGAAATACTGGGGTAAGCAAATTGGAATAACTAAGGAATTATTTTTTGAGCTATGATACAGAATTGTAATTCCCTAGATGTAGTGAAGTCTTGCTGAGTCTAATTATGTTGGTTGACAAAAAAGCAATTACTGGAAAATGGAAATCAAAGTCTAAACCAACTGTACTAGAAGTGGTGAACATAGTAACAGCGATAAAACAACTGGAACTGGGATCTTTAGAAAAGGGCAGGAGCAAACTACATAGAAAAAATTGGAATTGTGGGAACAGTACATTTAGAAATGGAACAAGGTTTAAAAGAAGACAGGATTTGAATGAACTATATTATGTTTGACAGTTACTAGATAGATAAGTGACGTATAATGTTTGCAACTGAAATTATTTCAATATGGTTTGTTTTCATTTATATAAATGTATGATTGCATTTGTCATATGTGATAATTTAATAAAGATGTCTCTTTTTAAAAAAAAAAAAAAAAAAAAAAGAGGGAGTGATCTTACATGATGGGATAGTTGCACCAATGTGACTTGTCTACTGCCCATTTATTCAGTACGTGGTTTGGCTTTGACACTGCATCTAAGAATAGACTGGGTTGTGGCTGTGGAATCCCGTTTTTGAATGGGCTGTTTAGACTGCCCTGTCTTCCACCAGAGTTCCTGATTTTCTCCACAAGTCATCAAAGTAGAAAACTGTTGCACCATGGTAAATGGACGATAGTTCCTTGAAGTTTCCTGCTCCCAAAGATGTGTTTTAATGATATATTGTTACAGTGCAAGTCTGTTTAAATTGATTAATACATTATATATATATATATATATATATATATATATATATATATATATATATATATAAAACTATGTATATGTTTATATATATGTATCTGTGTGTGTATATGAGTTATAATCAAGTGGTTGATAATTCAAAATGTTCATCGTGTTTCACTGTTGCAGTCATCACTGTAGGGTTCTTCCGTCCGGCAGGCAGCCCTCGGTCACCCAGAATCCCAAAGTCTGAGTCCGGCGTTGGCTGTTCAGTCATGCTCCCTGACGTCAGAGCACCAGGAGTACAAAGCTGCCAGCTGACGCCATGTTCTCCAGTCTTGTGCCGGTCGGCTGACTCCTGATATTTTTTCGTACTTCAGTTCGAAGACTTACTTCTTCTTAAAGCTAAGTACCCCGTTGGGGAAACTTTTTTCTTGCTCCAGACCGATGTCAGAAAAAGTTAATAATTGTATTTCTTGTGGGAAGCAAATACTCATAAAGATTTTCACTCTTACTGTATTCCTTGTTTAGGCCCTGACCACGACGTAGCTAGTTGTCAGTTTTGTGCTAGATTTAACCAACGTACGATTAAGCGGAGGTACGATTTTGCTTTTCACTACTTTGGCAGACGATTTAATTGTAAAATGTCATCTGACACGCTTCCGACTTCTGGAGTTCACAAACGACGCAAGGATAAGGACAGGCCTCCGAGGTCCAAATCAAACAACGGTTTACAAGCAGAGCCAGCTCCAGGTTCGGCCGTCGTCAGTGAGGTGCTTTCGCAGCCCCTGTCGGCCATTTCGGAACCGATTGCCAAAACAGACTCCCACGAGGAGCCAACTAGGCCTTTGAGTACTCCAGCTGCAGGACCTTCGGACAATGCTCCCTCGGATGGGTCCGGAGCCGCTGTGCAGGTACCGGTTTCAGAGGGGGTTTTCAGGCCTACACAGCTTCTGATTAAGCCAAAACCAAAGACAAAGGCGAAGACTCCTTCTAAATCAAAGACACCAGCCCAGGCCTCTTCTGATCCGGGACCCAAATCACTGAAACAGCTGCTTAAAATAGCAGAGGACTTAATAACCATGATTAGGGGTTCACACCCCCCTCCAGACAAAAGGCCAAGGCAAGAATTGGATCTTGAATCCTCTGATCAGGCATCCATTTCTTCAGTTTCTTCCTCTGAACAGGAATATACTTTCCCTCCTTATGAGGATTCTGATGCTGAGGAATCCATTCCATCAGCTTCTCCCCCTGAGGATTTTTCTTTTGGGGAAACTTTACATGACATGAGGGAACATTTTCAATGGGAAGGAATGGAGTACTCTGAATCTAAGAGAAGGCTTAGAGATTTCCTTCTTCCCCAACATAGACCCCTGGCTATTCCTCCTGTTTTGGATATTGTGGATGATGCCTTTTCTGAGGCTAATTTAACTCATGACTCTTTTCCTCCAGCCCCTGCTACGCCTGACAGATATTACAGGGTCCCTGACTCCCACCAGTTCCTTTACAAAAATCTTGCTGCTGATCCAGAAACCATTTCTCAGGGTCCTAAGGGTGTTAAGGCCACCTCTGCTAAAAACCCTATTCCAACAGATAAGGATTCCAGAGCTTTGGAGAGATGGGGCAAAAAAGTGTACACTTCTGCTACTTTATCTATCAGGGCTTTAAATTGCCAATTTCATATGCTAAAATATCAGCAATTCCTGCTGTCTGTTATGAAACAAAAGCTAAGTACCATTTCTGCATGTGCAGATAATAAGGAATTACATGATTTGATGCATGCTACTGAGCAAGTGGGGAAGCATGGTTTACACTGTGGTTTTGATGCCTTGGAGGCATCATGCAGGGCGGCTGCCACTGGCACAGTCATTAGAGGGCATGCTTGGTTAAAGGAACAAAATTTACCTGATCAAGTGAAAGCAAAGTTACTGGATGCTCCTGTTCAGCATAATGTTTTGTTTGGGTCTAAGGCTGAAGTGGTGATAAAGAAAATGGAGGATAAGGCAAAATCCATGCAAACGGTTAAGGATTTCTTACAAGTTCAGCCCCCTAGATTTAGCAGAAATTGGCCAACTAAAAATTGGTCCTTTCCCAACTTGGACAGGCCTCAGAGGGGTAGATATAGGCGCTCCAGAGGGAGGGCCCAAGCACAGACCTCTTAGACCTAGACAGTGGAGTGCTTCCACCCCCAGGGGTGGAGAGGACAGACCTCAATCTTATAGATAGCAGGCTCAATGACTCCCCCTGCAAGGCTCCAGGAACTTCCCTCCTGGAAGCCCCTCTAGGGGGGAACTCTCTCTTTTTCAACAAAATTGGACTTACATAACCCAAGACAAGTGGGTTCTGGATGTAGTTTCAAAGGGTTACAAATTCCACTTTCATACCTTGCCAAGACTAAACGGATGGCCAGACCTACCAAAACACCACTGGGCAGAGGCATTAAACCAGGTGGGTTCCCTCATGACTATGAGGGCCATAGAACTGGTTCCACAATCAGAGACGGGGCATGGCTTTTGCTCAAGGCTCTTTCTAGTTCCCAGAAAACAAAATTCATGGAGACCTATCCTGGATCTGTCAGTTTTAAATACTTTCCTGGAGATACCAAAGTTCAAGATGCTTACTCTGCAGCAGCTCTTGCCAATGTTGAGCATAAATGCATGGATGGTGACATTGGATTTAAAGGAGGCTTACCTACACATCCCTATCAGACAGGAGTGCAGAAAATACCTCGGGTTCAAGGCCGGTTCGAAACATTACCAATTCTCTGCGCTGCCCTTTGGCTTGTCTACTGCGCCCAGGGTCTTCACCAAGTGCCTGGCACAAGTAGTAGCTTATTGCAGACTCCAGGGAATTCAAGTTTACCCTTATCTGGATGACTGCCTTATTCAAGTAGACAGCAAGGCTGTCTTACTCCAGCACCTGGAATTTGTTCAAAATCTACTCAAGTACCTGGGATTCACGGTGAACATAAAAAAGTCAAATTTGACACCCACACAACAGATAACTTTTCTGGGTGCTCTTCTAAACACAACAACCCAGATGGCTTTCCTGACATCCGAAAAGCAACTTTAGCTGGCTTCAACTTTCAAAACCTTGGCATTAATGTCTCAGCTAACTGCAAGGAAATTCCTGCAGGCTCTGGGTTACATGGCCTCCTGCATCCTTCTCATACGAAATGCAAGACTACATATGAGAAAAATACAATGGTACCTAAAAAGTGTATGGTCCCAGCATTGCCACAGTCTAGAGACACAGATTGCTGTCTTGCCTTGCCTACAAAAGGAATTCCATTGGTGGACCATGGCATGTCTTCACAACAAAGGGAAAGCCTTCAGTCTGCCTCCAGCCAGCCAAGTGTTAACCATGGACGCCTCGGATTACGCATGGGGAGCACACTTGCAGGGGAAAGGCCTGCAAGGTTATTGGACAGAGGATCAGAAGCACCTACATATCAATTTAAAAGAGATGTTAGCAGTACAGAATGCCCTCTTGGCTTTCAGGGACCTTCTACAGCCAGGACAACTACTGATACGGACAGACAACACCACAGTTATGTGGTACATAAACAAGCAAGGGGGTTCACCCTCCTAACCCCTTTGCAGACTAGCCATGACTCTATGGAACACAGCTCTAGCTTGCAAAGTGGATCTACAAGCTCAGCTCCTGCCAGGGAAACAAAATATTCCGGCAGACAGACTGAGCAGGAACCTGTCAGACCCACACGAGTGGATGCTAGACACCCAAATATTCAAGATGATTACAGAAGCCTGGGGCTGCCCGGACATAGATTTATTTGCATCCCCCCTCAACCACCAGTTACAGATTTTTTGCACAAGAACATTTCACAAACTAGCATGGAAAGTGGATGCTCTCTCTTTCAGTTGGAGAAACCTCTCGGGTTATGCCTTTCCTCCACTACCTCTTCTTCCACAGGTGTTATTAAAGATCAAACAGGGCAAACCCAAGATGATTTTACTGGCCCCAAATTGGCCTCGTCAATTTTGGTACTCAACACTGATGAATCCTATCCCAGGAGCCTCCTTGGATTTTACCTCAGATACCAAATCTTTTGTCCCAACACCAGGGTCAGGTTCTGCACTCTCATATCAAAATTCTCAGCCTGGCAGCTTGCAAATTCAGGATCTATGATTATTCCTACCCTTCCCAAACAGGTCATGCATGTCATCTTAAAAGCCAGACGGCCTAGCACTAGAAAATCTTATGAAGGTAAATGGAAGAGATTTTGCACCTGGATGCATGCTCAGGATTCGGATCATCTCATTCCTAATATCCCACTGATTTTACTTTACCTGACAGACATGCTGCATAAGGGTTTATCCTTCTCATCCATAAAAATACATGCCTCAGCCATCTCTGCACATTACAATACAGCTCCTCCAATCTTTTCGCATCCACTTCTGAAACAATACCTCAGAGGAGCAAAGAATTTAAGGCCCCCTAGGACACCACCCATACCTGCCTGGGACCTCAACTATGTTCTGGAAAAACTCACTCTGCCTCCTTTTGAGCTTGCTGCCACATCGGACATTAAGTATTTTTCATGGAAGACCGCTATCCCACTGGCTTTGACTACAGCCAGGAGAGTCTCCGAGTTACAAGCACTCATGGCTGTGGAACCTTATATTATTTTTCATCAAGACAGGGTGTCTTTAAGGACTAATCCTACTTTCATGCCTAAAGTGGTCTCCAAAGTGGCTTTAAATCAAACTATTCACCTGCCAACTTTTTTCCCTAATCCACAAAATAAGAGGGAGAGGATCTTTCATTCTTTGGATGTACACAGGCAACTACGTTTTTACCTGGACAGAACCAAGGATATCAGGAAAACAGAGCAACTGTTTGTTTCTTATGCAACAAATTCTCAAGGCAAAGCTATTTCAAAACAGACCATTTCTAAATGGATTGCTCATGGAATCAGATTTTGTTATTCACAACATGGAAAGCAAATCCCAGGAAAAATTAGAACTCACTCTAACAGAGCTGCTGCTACTTCAGCAGCCATTCTCAGGGGAGTACCTACCAAAGATATTTTGGAAGCTGCAACTTGGAGTTCAGTGCATACTTTCTCTAAGCACTATAATCTCCCTCTTTACTCTAAGTCTAGGGCAGGCTTTGCTTCTGCAGTCTTGCAGGGCCTTCTAGCCGCCCTTTCTACTCTATAACCACCACCCTTTATCTCATCTTTGGGATTCAACCCTACAGTGATGACTGCAACAGTGAAACACGATGAACATAGTACAGTTGTGTACACTTACCATAAATGTAGATGTTCGAGTGTCTTCACTGTTGTAGTCTGGGTTACCCACCCTACTGTCCCCTCTTACACTTTCATTACTGTGGTTTCCTACTTCACCCTTCTTCTGAGGTGTATTTGCTACAGAGTATGGGGTTTGTTGTATGTTACATTTTTGTTTTACTATTAGCCTTCACTTTTGGGCAGCTGACATCTGGGGCAAGAAAAACTGGAGAACATGGCGTCGGCTGGCAGCTTTGTGCTCCTGGCCCTCTGATGTCAGGGAGCATGACTGAACAGCCGACGCCGGACCTAGACTTTGGGATTCTGGCCGACCGACGGCTGCCTGCCGGCAGGAAGAATGACTGCAACAGTGAAGACACTCGAACATCTACATTTATGATAAGTGTACACAACTGTACTTTGTCAAACAAAAGAAGCAGGTACAGCTGATCAAAAACCAGACAATCACATGTACTGGCTTTTTTTTCTGTGTAAAATCACTGTACAGTGGGGATTAGAGAAAATGGAGTTGATATATATAATTAGCAGAGAGTGTGAGGAGTGCAGGGGAGACCCCCCCACCAAAAATATGTTTAACCTTGTTTTTGTATTTTTCAATCAATTGATGATCGACCAGTTATGCTTCATCACTTGTAGTTTTACATATATATATATATGTATATGTATATATATATATATATATATATATATATATATATATATGTGTGTGTGTGTATATATATATATATATATATATATATATGTGTGTGTGTATATATATATATATATATATATATATATATATATATAATATAGCAGAATATGCTAAAGTATCATACCACGTGATCTGCTGTAGCCATATTGTAGTCTGAGTAGCTGTTTGCTTCCTTTGCCCATGGCAGGTAAATAAGTGTGAAAATAATCATCAGTGTAGCAGGTTGAATTTCCTCCTTGGGCCATTCATGCCACCCCTCTCCAGAGAATTGTTGCAGGCTTCAGAAGCCTCACTGCAAGTACTTTACAAGGTCCACTTCTCATCTAGACATTGCAATGGAATGTGTCCCCAGAGCAGGTTTTACCAACACACTCCTGCATGTCCCACCCCCCCCCAGGAGGGTATAGCACAGTTTCTTCCTTCTTCCAGTATTCTGCATCTTTTTATGTACCAAAAGAATATCTTAAAAATGCATCACCAGGTCTTGGTCAACAGGAATACTTCTGCACCTTCCATCTTCTTCTGGAATAAATAGTTTGCATCAGATGTTTGTTTTGTCCTCTTTTGTTTTGTTTTTTTCCCTTCCAATCTCAAGAGGTTGTACACTTGTATTTGACTTGACAGGAATGCATCTCTGAATCTAGTAAAATCTAGTAACTGAGTAACTGGTAGTAACTAGTAACTGAGGTAGATGTGAGACCTTTGCTTATTTTCTAAGTATACCAAATGAGGCCCCTTTGAACTGGTGAGGAAAGGATTTACCAGTCACACATTTTGTTGTGGTAGAGCTATCTAGATGCATTTACCCACTGCCGAGATATTTAAAGATGGAATGTTGCTGAGGTTACTTGCCTAGCCCATCTCTTTGTATTTTAAATGATCAAACCTACAAAAAATAAGAAATGTGCATTGTGAAATTCAAATCTGATTCAGAAATCTGGAGTTAAAATTAATATAACTGGTGCTATTATATGTTACTATATATTTTCTGGTTGCGTTTCTTGATAACTTTGCATCACAAAATGTTTTTGTCTGATTTGTTTTGCAATATTTTAAGTGACATGTGCTTTAAACATTGCTTTGGTTGTATCGTCACTAGTTAAAGTGCAGCTGCAGGAGTGTGTAACATTTGTTTATCCACATATATTTGTTTTGGCAGGGAGAAGAGGTTGTTTTCTTTGAAAGGAAATGCAAACAAAGAAAAGAGATCGAAGATATACAAATTTCTTTTAGATCATTTCACGGATGAGCAAAGATTCGACATTACCACTAAAATCAGTCAAAATGTTTTGGGTATGTTGAATGGCAGTTTCAGTAGCAGAAAATGTGGTTGAGATTTTCGGCTGTTTTTGAATACAGTTGTTTCATTTTACAATGTAAGTTCAGATCTGATGATGTCCGTCTTCACTTTATTCTTGACTCTTCGGTTTGCTGGTTTGCTGCTGTATCTCGGAACAGACTCAGCAATTAATCCAGCTCGCACCCTCCAAAAACTCTGTAGCTAAGCTTATACCCATAATGCTCCTCACAGAATTACCTCCGATCTTGTTTGCCGCTTTCAGTACCAGACGGGTTTATTTAAACAGCTCTCGACCAAGCTATTTCTTTGCTAGTGAATAAAATGTTTCCCTTTATTAGTGATTTCTTTATTTGGTAATACCCAGCTCCTCTTCCTGCTGTTGCTTTTTAACACATCTGTATTTATCTAATATTACCATTGTTATTTCTTTCTCTTGCTGTTTAAGGTAACTCTTTATACCATCATTGGTACCTTCCCTTTCTCTTTCCTTCCCTTCTTTCCTTTCTTCTTTACCACCAGGAAGTCTTTCGTACCATTGTTGATGCATCTTCCAACCTTAAAAGTCTGAACTTTATCTAGGTCACCTTTCTTCTTTGGTTGTGTGTGCGTGCGGCCTTGGAAATGGCTGACAAAAGGCAACTTCTGACCAACTTAAGGGAACTTCTGGCTCCAAAAGGTGCCAGAAGTCCAAACGTTAAGTATTAAATTCTGATAGATATTCCTTATGTGTGTACTGTTTGGGTCCGGTGCACCTTCAAGAAGACTGCGCCATCTGTCATGGCTTCAGTCATCGAGCCCTTACTGAGAGAAAATTAAGCTTATCCTGAAGGGTCTTATTAAAGCCGCTTTCGATGAGGCCATATCTGGTTTGTCGAAGTCTAAAATGGATATTAGCTCTCCTTCATCAAAACATTCTAAGAATAGGAGCAGCTCGGTGCCGACAGCATCTTCAGCACCGTTATCCAAAGTGCCTAAGAAATCCCCAGTTCCAGCAGGTCCTTCGGAACTGAAAGGGGAAATGGGCATGTCTTCGGTGCCGTCGGTGTCTGCTTTTGCACCAACTGTTTTGGCACAGTCCAGTACTGTCACTCCTCCAATTAGTTCAGAGCCAAACAATTTATGTTTAAACAATTACTTTGTACCAGGTGTGAAAAACTTAAAGGCTGCCAGCCCAGTTAGATAGAATTTTGTAGATAATTCTATGTCATTGTAAATATTAATATAACCCACAGGCTGTTTTACAAATGTAAGAAAACTAAATGCAAGAAAAATTGTGTTATATGTTTTGAACTTCAAAAATGTAACCACAGTGCACCCTGCTGGAAGAAAGCTAATAAAGTAAAGCATATTATGACTGTTTGATCTCAGGGCTCGGAGACGGGATATCTGGATGAAGGCATTCTTTCTATTGTCTTAAGACAAGAGTTAATTGCTAGATTTTACATGTATAATGTCTTTTATTGCTGTGGTTTCCTGGCCATGTGCAAGCTTACTAAGAAAACTAAGAAATGTAAATTTAGAGTTTCTGGTAGCCTGGAAACCAGACAAGTGTCAAGAATGATGTAATCTAAAGTGAGTCAGCAGTGATGTGTTATCAATTTAAGAGATCTCAGAGAGAGAGAGAGAGAGCAATTTGCATTTGTCTTCAGAACTGACAACATCACCAGCACTCTGCCTTTGCTCTTTATGTAAGTAGAATTTATAACAGAATTGCTCTTAGAGTTAGACAGGAATTTAGTCAGATTTAGTCTAGTTGTTTTTCTATATTTGTCAGACTATCCAGCAATACTGTTTTAAAGCATTTCCTGTGATTTCTGAACTCTTGACTATCACTGTGTTGAATTGAGATTTGTCTTGTGTTTTTATTATTTATTATTAAATATTTTTAAACCTTTCAACTGTGGCTATTTTGTGTAGAGATAATTTAAGCTCTAGAGTACTTGCATGTATTTAGTGATACTGTACTAAGCCACTCCAATAGCCTTAAAAGCTCCGGTCACACTTACTAATTGGATAATAATATTACACAGTAAAATTGGACACCCTTTGGTAGGGGCCTTATTAGTAGCTGATATTAGGGGTTCTGGTGGCAGTGGATTACTACATTATAGCCTGGGCAGAAGGGGCATACCTAGTGAACCTGTGCCAGCCTTCTCCAGGAGTGTCTGTGTCTTTGTATGTAAATCACATTTTTGTGTGTGTGTGTGTGTGTGTGTGTGTGTGTGTGTGTGTGTGTGCATGCGTGTGCACGTCTGTTTGTGTGTGCACGTCTGTTTGTGTGCGCGTGTCTGTGTGTGTATGCGCGCGCGTCTGTGTGTGTCAGCTACTTGGGCAGGGACACAAAGCACTGGTTGGACAGAGGGAGTGCTGGGAGGACTTGACTTGCAACTCTGGCTAAGGAATCCACTCTATAGCTGTGCCGGTGGGGAATCTTACTGGGGATCTGAAGAGAAAGGGAGAAACCAGCCCCAAACTGACTGTGATTTCGGTGTGCTCTTAAGGGAGATTGTACTTTACTTTGTGTACTTGTTATCCTTCCCAATGTGCACGCCCCTCACTGGTGGTAGTGGTGAGGAGTGAGGCTCCTTGATTACTGGGCCAGTGCATGGACTTCACATATTAATTGTTTGGCAGTGGTGGGTTATCCTGTAGTGTAGTGTTGTAGTGGTATGGATATTGAATTCCTGCAGCTTGGGTACAGAGATCACTGAAGGTGTTTTGTACTCTAAATCAGTCACGCAGTAAATATTCAGAGTTCAGATCACAATTGTTTTATTTCTTTTGTTAGCTTAGTTAGTCAGGGAGAGCAGGCAAGCATGTCAGCAGAGGAGTATGGCAAGCTGACAAGGAGCCAGTTGGCTGAGATGTGCCAGGCTAAGGGACTGGTACATGGAAACCTGACTAAGGCAGATATGATTGCAGTTTTAGTCACAGCTGCATCAGAAAACAGAAATCAGGAGGATGATCAGACTGGCTGTGGAGATATACAACACTCAGAGAATGACAGCTCAACTTTTCTGCAGAGGACTTAAAAATCCATCTGGAGCTAAAAAGACTTGAGTTGGAGGTCAGGCGTTTGGAAATGGAAGCTGTGGAGCAGAAAAGGCAGAGGTCGCACGAAAAGGAGATGCTGACTCTTTGCCAGAGTCAAGGAGGTAATGGGGAAGGAAGTAAGTGGACCCCAGAAGCACAAAAGGGCAGTAAATTCTTCCACAGTTTATTTACAGGAGGGGGGGGGGGTAATTTTGATAATTTCATTCACATGGTTGAGAAGGTATGTAAACGGTATGATGTTGACCAAAGGCTCATGGTACAGTTCATGATCCCCTTACTCCATGGTAAAGCTGTAAATGTACTTTCCAAATTATCTGACGTTGACTGTTTCAGCTATAATGCTGTAAAGAATTTTGTTATAATTTTTTAAGATAACACCTGACGCTTATAGGAAAAAGTTTCATGAGCATAGATGCAAAGCAGATGAAAGTGTGTGTGAACATTTTGCGGAACTGACCACTTATTTTTCACAGGTGGGTGAGTGAATGTCAGGTCACCCCTTTTTCATTTGCTGGTACACCTTTTGTTGAGGGAACAAGCCCTTAGCAATTTGCTTGATGATCTGGTTAGCTGATAGACAGTGTGCTACTTTAGATGAGTTGCAAAGAAGGGAGACCTATACCTAGCAAGCAGGGCATCCCTACACTGGAAAGGGACCCCCAGAACTGCTCATGGGTCTAAAGGAACCCATGGTGGGCAGCCCAGACTACCCCAACAGAATCTGCTAGTAGCAGGGGAAGCTACTAGTCCGGGTACTTGTCCAGGACTTAGGGTTAAATGTTTTGAATGCAACCAGTGGGGCCATGTGGCATATAGATGTACACGGAGGCAAGGTGGGGATCAAAAGTTGAGAGAGCCAGTAAGTGGGAAAGACAAAGTGCCAATAGTAGGTTGTCCTGAGACAACAGGGGCACCAAACAATCATCCTGCAGATGTCCTGATAGGGAAGGATTTTGATGAGGTAGTACAATGTGTTAATGCAGATGTTCATCGTGTTTCACTGTTGCAGTCATGACTGTAGGGTTCTCCCCTGCTGGCAGGCAGCCCTCGGTCGGACAGAATCCCAAAGTCTGGGTCTGGCGTCGGCTGTTCAACCATGCTCCCTGACGTCAGAGCGCCAGGAGTACAAAGCTGACAGCCGACGCCATCTTCTCCAGTCTTTCTTGTCGTGCGGTGATAGCAGTTCACAAGTGCTGGTCGGCTGACTCGACGAATTTTACTGATATACTTCAATCCGAAGATTTTTTTCTTCTCCACTCAAAGCTAAGTACCCCGTTGGGGAAACTTTTTTCTTACTCCACTTCGTTGTCATAAAAAGTTAATAATTGTATTTCATGTGGGAAGCAAATACTTCATAAGGATTTTCATTCTTACTGTATTCCTTGCTTGGGCCCAGACCACGACGTAGCTAGTTGTCGGTTTTGTGCCAGGTTCAATCAACGTACTATTAAGCGAAGGTATGATTTTGCCTTTCATTACTTCGGTAGGTGCTTTAATTACAAAATGTCGTCTGATACTGTTCCGGCTACCGGAGTTCACAAACGTCGCAAGGATAAAGACAGGCCTCCAAGGGCCAAATCTGATGATAGCGCACAACCGGAGCCAGCTTCAGGTCCGTCGTCAGTGAGGCGCTTTTGCAGCCCCTGTCATCTGCCATTTCAGAACCGATGGCCAAAACGGATTCTCATGAGGAGCCAACCAGGCCTTTAAATATTCCTGTTGCAGGACCTTCGGGACAATGCTCCTTCGGATGGGTCCGGAGCTGCTGTGCAGGTACCGGCTTCCTAAGGGGTTTTCAGGCCTACTCAGCTACTAATAAAGGCAAAGGCAAAGACTTCTACACAGGCCTCTTCTGAACCAGCTCCCAAGTCACAGAAACAGTTACTCAAGATGGCGGAGGATTTACTTGCTATGATTAGGGGTTCTCATCCCCCTCCTGACAAAAGGCCTAGGCAGGATATCTCTTATGATTCCTCTGATCAGGCTTCTGTTTCCTCTGTTTCTTCTTCCGATCAGGAATATTCTTTCCCTCCTTATGAGGATTCTGATGCTGAAGAATCCTTTCCTTCAGCTTCTCCCCCTGAGGATTTTTCTTTTGGGGAAACTTTGCATGAAATGAGGGAACATTTCCACTGGGAAGGACAGGAGTATTCGGAATCCAAGAAAAGACCGAGGGGAATTTCTTCTTCTTCCCCAACATAGATCCCTGGCTATTCCTCCTGTTTTGGATATTGTGGATGATGCCTTTTCGGAGGCTAACTTAACCCCTGATTCTTTTCCTCCTGCTCCTGTTAAGCCTGATAGATATTACAGGGTTCCAGATTCCCATCAGTTTTTATACAAGAACCCTTCTGCTGACCCTGAAACCATTTCTCAGGGTTCTAAGGGAGCTAAGGCCGCTTCTGCCAAAAATCCTATTCCTACTGAAAAGGATTCTCGATCCTTAGAAAGATGGGGCAAAAAGGTGTACACTTCTGCTACTTTGTCCATTATGCCTTGGAGGCTTCTTGCAGGGCTGTGGCCTCTGAGACAGTCATTAGAAGGCATGCATGGCTAAAGGAACAAAATTTACCTGAACAAGTAAAGGCTAAATTATTGGATGCTCCTGTTCAGCATAATGTTTTGTTTGGATCAAAAGCTGAAGAGGTGATTAAAAAGATGGAGGATAAAGCGAAATCCATGCAAACAGTTAAAGATTTCTTACAAGTACAGCCTCCTAGATTTAGCAGGAATTGGCCTTCTAAAAATTGGTCCTTTCCCTCTTCAGACAGGCCACAAGAGGGGTAGATATAGACTTTCCAGAGGGAGGCCTCAAACACAAGCTGCTTACAGACCAAGACAGTGGACTGCTTCCACTCCTAGGGGAGGAGAGGACAGGTCACAATCTCAAAGAAAACATACTCAATGACTCCCTCTGTTGGGCTACAGGAAATTCTTGCCTGGAAGCCCCTCTCGGAGGAAAACTCTCTCTTTTTTATCAAAATTGGACTCAAATAACCCAAGACAAATGGGTTGTGGATGTGGTTTTAAGAGGTTACAAATTCCATTTTCACACCTTGCCAAGGTCAAGCGGATGGCCAGACCTTCCAAAACATCAATGGACGGAGGCCTTAAACCAGGTGGAAGCTCTTTTGGCTATGAATGCCATAGAACTGGTTCCTCTTTCAGAGATGGGAAAAGGTTTTTATTCAAGGCTCTTTCTAGTCCCAAGGAAGCAAAACTCATGGAGACCCATTCTGGATCTGTCTGTTTTGAACACCTTTCTAGAAATTCCAAAATTCAAGATGCTTACTCTATAGCAGCTACTTCCAATGCTGTCCAAAAATGCATGGATGGTACCTTTGGATTTAAAGGAGGCATATTTACACATTCCCATCAGGCAGGATCGCAGAAAATACCTCCGGTTCAAAGCTGGATCGAGGCACTTTCAATTCTCTGCGCTGCCCTTTGGGTTATCTACTGCGCCCAGGGTCTTCACCAAATGCCTGGCTCCAGTAGTAGCTTACTGCAGACTCAAGGGAATTCAAATTTACCCTTATCTGGACGATTGTCTAATTCAGGCAGACAGCAAGGATGTCTTACTCCAGCATCTAGACTTTGTACAACACCTCCTCAAGTTCCTGGGATTCTCTGTAAACATAAAAAAGTCAAATTTGACACCATCACAACAGATAACTTTTCTGGGGGCATTTCTAAACAGCACTTCCCAGATGGCTTTTCTGACATCCGAAAAACAGTTACAGCTGGCTTCAACTTTCAAAACCTTGGCAACTTTAACTCATCTATCTGCAAGGAAATTCCTGCAGGCTTTGGGTCACATGGCGGCCTGCATCCTTCTCGTACCATATGCAAGACTACACATGAGGAAAATACAGTGGTACCTAAAAAGTGTATGGTCTCAGCATTGCCACAGTTTAGACATACTGATCTCCGTCCTTCCCTGCCTTCAAAAGGAGTTTCTTTGGTGGTCCAGGGCATGTGCTCTAAACAAAGGGAAGCCCTACCGTCTGCCTCCTGCCTCTCCGATTCTAACCACGGACGCCTCGGATTATGCTTGGGGAGCCCATTTTCAGGGCAATTGTTTGCAGGACCTTTGGACAAAGGATCAGAAGCACCTGCATATCAATTTAAAGGAAATGTTAGCCATTCAGAAAGCTCTATTGGCCTTCAGGAATCTTTTACAACCAGGACAACTGTTAATACGGACAGACAACACCACAGTTATGTGGTACATAAGCAAGGGGGATCTCATTCCTACCCCCTTTGCAGACTAGCCATGGATCTATGGAACACAGCTCTAGCTTGCAATCTGGATCTTCAAGCTCAGTTTCTACCAGGAAAACAAAACTTCCTGGCAGACAGTCTGAGCAGAAATCTTTCGGATCCACACGAGTGGATGCTGGACACCAAGATATTCAGGATGATAACAGCAGTCTGGGGATGCCCTCACGTAAACCTCTTTACATCCCATCTCAATCATCAACTACAGACTTTCTGCACCAGGACTTTCCACAGAGAGGCTTGGAAAGTGGAAGCCCTGTCATTCAGTTGGAGGAACCTCTCGGGATATGCCTTTCCGCCTCTTCCTCTTCTTCCACGGGTTTTATTGAAGATAAAACAGGACAAGCCCAAGATGATAATCTTGCTGGCTCCAAATTGGCCTCGGCAGTTTTGGTATCCAACTTTAAAAAACCTATGCCTGGACCCCCCTTGGGTTTTACCTCAGTCTCCGAACCTTCTGTCCCAACATCAGGGTCAGGTCCTACACTCTCATGTCAGAACTCTCAACCTGGCGGCCTAGTTAATCCAGGGCCTTTGATATCTTCTTTACTGCCCAAGCAGGTTATGGATGTCATTTTAGAAGCCAGACGTCCTAGTACTAGAAAATCTTATGCAGGCAAATGGAAAAGATTTTGTTCCTGGATGCAGGCTCAGGATTCTGATCCTCTTCTTCCAAACATTACTTTAATTTTACTTTACTTGACAGATCTCTTACATAAGGGTCTCTCTTTTTCTTCCATTAAGATACATGCCTCTGCTATTTCTGCTCATTATAATACAGACCCTCCCATCTTTTCCCACCAGCTCATGCGACAGTTTCTCAGAGGAGCTAAGAACTTAAAACCTCCTAGATCTCCCCCTTTCTTGCTTGGGATCTCAACTATATTTTGGAAAAACTAACCTTGCCTCCTTTTGAGCCTACTGCCTCTTCTAACATCAAGTTTTTATCTTGGAAGACAGCCATTCTGTTAGCCCTAACCTCTGCCAGGAGAATGTCAGAGTTACAAGCCCTTATGGCTGTGGAACCTTATATTATTTTTCATCAAGACAGGGTATCTTTGAGGACTAATCCTACATTCATGCCTAAGGTGGTTTCCAAAGTGGCTTTAAATCAAACTATACACTTGCCAACCTTTTTCCACACTCCTCAAAATAAAGGGGAAAGGATCTTACATTCCTTGGATATACGCAGACAGCTATGTTTTTACCTGAACAGAACCAAGAACATCAGAAAATCAGAACAACTGTTTGTTTCTTATGCTTCAAGTTCCCAAGGTAAAGCCATTTCAAAACAGACCATTTCTAAATGGATTGCTCATGGCATCAGATTTTGTTATTCTCACCATGGAAAGCAAATCCCAGGAAGTATACAGACTCATTCCACCAGAGCTGCTGCCACTTCTGCGGCCTTCCTCAGGGGAGTTCCTACCAAGGACATTTTGGAAGCTGCAACTTGGAGTTCAGTGGATACTTTTTCAAAGCACTACAATCTACCTCTCTACTCTAAGTCTAGGGTTGGCTTTGCCTCTGCAGTCTTGCAGGGCCTTTTAGCCACCCCTTCTTCATTATGACCACCTCCCTTTACTTCAGCTTTGGGATTCTACCCTACAGTCATGACTGCAACAGTGAAACACAATGAATATAGTACAGTTGTGTACACCTACCATAAATGTAGATGTTCGAGTGTCTTCACTGTTGCAGTCTGGGTTTCCCTCCCTCCTGTCCCCTCTTGTTTTTACTTTTGTGTGGTTCCTTTTTTCACCTTTCTTCTGAGGTGTATTTGCAATGATTTTGGGACCTTTTTCATTTTGGGACTCCTGACATCTGGGACAAGAAAAACTGGAGAAGATGGCGTCAACTGTCAGCTTTGTACTCCTGGCGCTCTGACGTCAGGGAGCATGGTTGAACAGCCGACACCGGACCCAGACTATGGGATTCTGGCCGACCGAGGGCTGCCTGCCGGCAGGGGAGAACCCTACAGTCATGACTGCAACAGTGAAGACACTCGAACATCTACATTTATGGTAGGTGTACACAACTGTACTTTATGCCCAGTCAAGCTAGGAAACAAGCATGTGGGTCTGGTAGCCTGGGTGAGACCCAGACAAATGGCTTAGCGGACACGTAGGGCGCTGTTCTAGCAAGGGCACCTTTCCAGTAAACTGGATGGTGTAAATAGACTAGGATGGGGGGCATCACGTGGTGTTAGAACAAGAAGAAGGTGCAATTACTGGGACCTGTCAGAGCACATTCAACTAGAGCAATAGCTTTCTGCAGTTTTTCATTCCAGAGCTTCTATTAATGACATTTGTGCAGCGGCTACCTGGGCTTCCCCTCATATATTTATTATTCATCATAAGCTAGATCTGATCTCTAGGGGACGAACATCATTTGGTTCATTGGTGCTTAGAAATATTCTTCTATGAGACCTCGCTGGATTTAGGTAGCTGGGGACATTTTCCCATGAGTCAAGGATAAAGTGAAGATTGACATCATCAGTTAAAGAAGTTGTCGTACCATAACGTTCCATCTTTGTTGTCTATCTTTACTTATCCTTGACATCCCTACCCTCCTTCCTCCGCCCTTCTGTTTCTTGGTGGAACTGATCTTTTCTAATGGATTCCTTCCTCTTAGGATTACAGATATGGTCTCTGATCTGTAATTTCCAGTCTGTCACTTTTTTTATGCAAATTCAGTCTAAGGAAATTCTGAGAGGAACATTATGGTGGGTATAAGCTTAGCTCAGGAGTGTTTGGCGGGCGCGAGCTGGAGTAACAGCCAAGTTTGTTTCGAGATATGGAACCGAACCCAAGAGTCAAGGATAAGTGAAGACTGACAACAAGATGGAAAGTTATGGTAAGACAACTTTTTTTCCTGTACTTGTAGCAGATTTCCCTGTTTGTGTTTTCTGCATTCAAAGTTGAGTAATCTGTAGTACTGTGTCTTTGTATTTGCAATAATTTCTTTTAGCTGGTATAATGTCACCAAGTCTTGTTACCAGTGTTCTTGAATAATGAGACCCATGTAGCTACTGATGCTATATTGATCTCTGATTTAACTTTGGAATGTTTTAAAAAGTTAAGTGGAAGATTAGTTGTGAGTGACGTACTCCTACTGTCCTAGTTCCCTAAACAGAAAGACCACTGCAGAATGTGAAACTGCACTGTTGTCACGCAGTTTTGCTGCCTTTGGCTTCGTTTGCTATGTTTCTGAGAAGCACGGACCCATCTGTTGTAGCATTTTAAGTCTCAATTACCATTTACGTTCGCCCATGGTATGCCGGTAGTTTGGACAGCTGCCACTACATACTTTTTCCTACTAGACAAGGTTATGGGTGGCTACATTTTAGTTTTAGATGGATCCCTAGAAAGAGTTCCACTCTGGGATCATTTGGTTACTGCAGAGTTATTGCAACATGCATAGGTTCTGTCTTGCAGAGGAAATGAAAAACCCTCAAAGAAAGGCAGTGACATCTGATCCCACTTATTCCACATTAGACAGGGCACTGACAACTTCCAGTCCATGCCAAGCAATACCAACTTCAGCAGACTCGTCTTTTTTAAGTTTTGGGTAGACTTCATGGGCCCAGTCTATGGTGTTGCTGCACATGATTAATGTATTTTGGCTTATCTGTTGTCCACACAGTTGCCTGTTTGATATGTCCTTTGTGGGCTTCACTTGTTTTTGTCTTAAAAAAAAAAAAAAAATTATTGAATTATTTATGACATAGGCAGTCATATATTTATATAAATGAAAACAAACCATTGACATATCAGTTGCAAGCATACATTCATATGAATGAAAACAAACCATATTGATATATTTTCAGTTAGAAACTTACATCACTTATAATCTCTATCTAATCATTGTCAGTCAAACATTGCAAAGCTCATTCAGTTCCTGCCTTCCCTTAAACTTCCTCCAAAACATTATTATGTTTGCATTGCTCCCACAATTCCCATTTTTTTCTGTGCAGTTTTTTCTCTCTTTTACGTGTAGTTTCCCCTAATATGTTTCCCATTGTGTCAGTGTTCTTGCAAGGGAAAGAAGTCTGTGTTCCCCTGCCTAGGTGACTAGCTGCTTTTAGTTTTGTCAAGTTTGCCTTTTTGGTAGTAGTACCTCATTTTGAGTGCTTCTGTAGTTGCAGTCTTCACCTGGGAGAAGTGTTCTGCCTGGTTCTAGCTAAGAGGATTGCCTCATTAGGGCAATAGTTTTCTATATTGACCATTCCTACATCTGAATAGGATCTGAAAAGTCATAGCTTTAGCAGGCTGTGTGAAACTTCTGAGGATTTTCAAGCTTAGATTTGCCTGCATATTTTTGGGTTTATGGCGATTACAATTTCTGTCATTACATTTTCATGCTTGAGGATGTGTCAGTGGCTACAGAGTAAATGATTCCATTATTGCAGCCTACTTTGGCTGTTTGAGTCTTTGCCATTGGACTTTAGAGTGGTCGGTGATTTCTAAGAATTTAAGGCCTTCCTGTCCGGCAGATATACTCGTTTTAGGTCCTGATGAAGGATACCTCCATAGAAGATAGGAGAGCTCACCTGGGCTCCTTCTGTTAAAAAATGTGGAATCACAACAAATATAGGCTGCATGAGTGTCATGTGGAGGTGTTAATGTTTTCATCCTAAGAGCTCTAGAATAAGATTGAGATCAGAGCTCAACTTCCACTGATTGGAAAACCAAGCTATGGAGTGGTATATGAATAAAGGGTCTGTATTACATTGCCGAACATTTACATGTTCGAACGTCATATGGTTGACACCATATGACCGAACATGTGAAAGTTCGAACGTTTCAACGGAGATCTCCGTACAGTGCGGAAATGAAAGTTTTCCATTGTCTGCACTGTAGTGCGATCTCGGAGTTGGTATATTTAAAGAGTGGGGTGTAAGCTTTGCTTGCCCATTCGTAGATTTTTTCTTTTTTTTTTTTTTTTTTTTTTTATTTTCGAACTTTTAAGAGTTCGAACATATGGTGTCGACCATATGGTGTTCAAACTTTTAAAAGTTCGATAATCTAATATAGACCCATGAACAAATACATTGGCATACCCTTAAAATTCCTTCGCAGAATCTATGTGGGTGTAGTTAGTTGGGCATAAGACCAAGTCATGACATCCTTTGGAATGGGATGTTTTAGTAGGTTTCTAAGCCTCCTTTTTTTCAGCACCAGATGTCTGGTGCCAAGGATAAAAGGGTTTTGTATGGAAAGGGAGTGTACAGTAAGTTGGCATCCCAGAAAATTTTATTTTCATTATATAGGAGAATTGAGATTTTCCTTCCTTTTCCTTTTTCTTAATTCAGCATTCTCTTTCTAATAGTACAAAAGATTTGTGTTTGTACCATTACTCTTGTTTTTATGCATCATCACAAAGTTCAGAAAAGGAAAACCAGCACTGTGGCATATAGGGATATGAAGCGTGATTGTGACCTAGATCACCTGAAACTGATAAATCGTTTATGTGCTGGAGTGAATGGCTGATATCAGCTTTCTTGTCATTTCTTGAGGTGAAGACATGGTTGACCAATTGCAGTGTTGTCGTCTACTAGGGGAGAATTGCAGGTTGGGAAGTATGCTTTACTCTGCTAAGGGGTATTCATGCAGTAGTCATTATGGGACATGTGCAAGAATGGCAGTGCACACACAGTAAGACATACCCAGACATCATGTATACATGTGGTCACATCAGCCACCAGGGGAAAGGATTAGAGAAATATAAGGAAAAAAAACAGTAATGGCTGACTGGTTGACAGCTTTCTGTAGTGTGCTGCTGTTCTTTGGGGGAAAGAACTGACAGACTAATTATAACAGGGATAATGGATAGCAAGCAGCAGTGTGTGTGTTTTTCGTGTATGTGTAATAGATAAAACCAAACCATCCAATTTTTGACTTGCATTAGGGAAAAAGTGGTTTCATGCCATCCAAGGAGAGTTTATGTACTGATAGTCACTGACACAGAGCTTTCCATTTACATAAGTGTCCTTCCATATCACTTTGGCAGTATTCATACCATAAGGGATCTCCTGCCAAGGATAGCCAAACATCTGGCCAGTATACCAAAGCCTTTAGTACTTATAGGCACCGTTCATCACACATACACTGCGTGTGCAATGCATAGGGCTTAAGGGTGATGTACAGGTGCAAATGCTCAGCACGTCTTTGCCACCAGTCCAAAAGCCATTATTGAACATCAGTCTGAATGCCTGTCTGCTGTGCTTGTTGCCAAGCTGTGTTGCACATAAGTGCCCTGTTGGGGTTTCTAGATGTCCTTCTATTCCAGTGTTGCAGTATTCACTAGTGGGTTTGCCCTTCTTCCCATCAGCTTGTTCGGCCAGGTTTCCAAAGCTTTTCCAGTCCCTGCTGGTGCGTTAGATGGCTGACTTGTTGGCTGGTACGAGGGCGATAAAAGTGACATCTGAACACACCAGTCTTCAGAACTTTTCAGCCGCCAGCCGTACGCCAGGTGTTCCTGCTACTTGCAGATATCTGATCAGTTTTGCATTAAGATAAGTACCCTGAAGGGGATTTTCTTCAGTCCTTTTGTATTTACTATAGTCTGTTAATGTCTGGTAAGAGCAAGTGCAACTGTGATTGCCAAATTCCCCACAAAGACACCCGCAACCAGTGTCTCTTTTGCTTGGGTAGGGATCACGATTATAAAAATTGTGCCATTTGTAAGTCGTTCATCCCCAAGACCCTTCATCGCCGACTTCAGGCCCTTGACTTGTACCTTAAAAACCAGCGCCTTAGGCTGATCGCTGTCGGAATGGAAGCCGCTTCCAATGCCCCATCTGAACCACTCAGGAAGAGAGCCAAGCTCCCGAGGCCGTCCATTTCCACAGCGCCTCCCCCTGCCAATTCTGAGCCTGTAGCCACTGTTAGCTTGGCTGGGTAACCGGCGTCCGCCACATCAGATAAAGTGGGTACATACTAGGAGGCTGCAAAATTCAGAGTAGACGAGACGTCCGGGGAGGATATTCCGACGCCTGATTCAGATGCCAGGTGGGAACCAGCTTCTGGGATGGGCGCTTCGGAGCAGGCCTCTGCTGTTCCTTCTGTTACTTCAAGGCTGACTGCCAGCCAGACGCCGGTTAGGCCTACAAAGAACAAACAGAAAATGAGGCATATTGCTTCAACTCCAGAGGCCTTGCCAGACTGGCAGGCCTTCAGTCAGAGTCATTACAACGCCATCCTGCCCCTTAGGCCTATGCCAGACCTCCCTCATGTTGCTCCACCTCTTCTTAGTCCCAGGCCTATTCAGCCAGAGACTACTCTTAACCAACCTGCAGAAGAGGAAATTTCTGACTCCTCAGAGGAATCCTTGTACTCTTTACAGATTTCTTCCCCTCTGGGATATGGATCCCCAGAAGAAGCCTCTGCAGAACCTGACTCCCCTGTGGAAGACCTTACCTTTGGGGACACTGTAAATCTTATGAGGGAACATTTTAAATGGGATTGCTTAGACATGAGTGAGCAACAGAAAAGATTCTATGACTTGATCCAGATGGAATCTCCTAACCCGGCTCCTATTCCTCCTGTCCAGCCTTGCCTTCCTGGATGCCTTTGCAGCAGCATGCATAAACCCAGATTCCCAGCCATCTGCCCCTAGAAGGGCAGACCGGTTGTATTGTGTACCTGATGCAGACAAATTCCTTTTCAAATGCCCACCAACTGACCCAGGAAATATTTCTATTGTCACTGATAAGGCCACCAAACTTCTCCCTACTACCACTGTTCTGCCTGCAAATAAAGACAGCAAGGCCATGGAGAGGTGGGGGGAAAAGGTATACACTTCGGCTACAAATTACCAGTCACACATGGCCAAATACTCCTTGGCCTTACTGGGCAAAGCTTCTAAGGAACTTAATGAGATCTCTGACTGCTCTGCAAAGGCATCCCTGTCTTCCTTGTTTGGGCTCATCTCCCAAGTCTACTTAAAGCATTTTTATTATCTTTATTATCGTTCTTCTTTATTTTGTATAAATGTTCGTAAATCCGTGTTTTTAACCTCCTTTCTGTCTTGCCTACGTAGTAGGCTAGACAGAGTACACATGTTGCAAGGTAAACTACTCTTTGGCTGTTGCAATTCCCTTTTATACTACAGCACAATGTGTTCAGAAAATTGTGTAATTTGATGGTCTTACTCTCATTAATGTTTTTACATTGATTGCAGGAACCACTTTTTTTTTTGTTCCACTTTTGTTCTTTACAGTTTTGGTTTTTGAGCTGGCCTGTAATAACTTTTTTAAATTAAATGAGGTCTTATAAACACTGAAGGGTTGACTGCCTAGACAAGAACTAATGTTTTCGGAAGTATTTAACAATTCCCAGTGTCTATTCAAAATTTCTTTCACCAAATTTGTATATGGATTGAACATAATGATACAAACAGTCCTATTGATACCAGCACTTGTCTTGTTGTTCAAGAAAGGTTTTCCTAATAGTGACATATATCTACTACCGCAATTGGTCTTGACATATCCTGCCACTTTATCTAACATTACTTTAGGATATTGTCTATTCAAAAACATTTGATGTATAACCTCGATTTCATTTTCCATGATGTCTTTGGTAGAAGACATAGCCCCTTGAACACATTCCTGAAGATGTGTTGTGGATGGCAATTACTGTATTCGATATAATAATTCGAGAAAGTTGGTTTCCTGAAAATTCTCGAAACAAACCCTTCAGGAGTGTTACTTATAAAGGTGTCCAAATAGGGAATACCTTGTTTCTCAAACTTGAAAGTGAATTTAAACATTTATACAAAATAAAGAAGAAAGATAATAAAAATGCTTTAAGTAGACACGTGTTGGATAAAGGTGAAGAACATGTGTTCAAATTTTCTATAATAGATCAAGTAGATATGTTAGTTTATGGTGGCAATTGGAAAACTTACTTGGCTTACAAAGAAAGTGAATGGCAAATCTTTTGTGATGCCACTTCACCTCCCGGTCTTAATGATAGTATTAGCATCAAGCCTTTTTTATTATTGGACCGTGGATGAATTTAGGCAAGGACCCCAATCTTTACACAGTACTATACAGCAGGTTTACATTTATGTTGGTAAAGATGTATTTACCTCTTATGTATATTCATGCAGTTTTCTATGTAGTATATTCATTTTCTATGTAGTATATTCATTTCACTATCTATTCTTATTATTTCTTATTGTATTTTTATTTATTTATAAATGCTTAGACTTGGTTAGGGGTTACTGAGATGCACACTCAATTTCTACATGATTTTAGGTAAATATATTTTATATATTTTTATTATATATTTTTAACACTTTTTCAAAAGTATTCACTAATTATTAATTAATTTTTTGGCGCCAAAATGGCTTTATAATGGTCAACTAATTGTTAATTAATGGTTCTGATGAAGTCTGACCGTAGTCAGATGAAAGCGCTTAACCTGACGAATTTTGAAGTGTTTATTCTTTGGCAATAAATTTGATTTTAACTACTACTATTGCATCGTGACAGTTATTCTGTGAATTGTGGTGTGGTGGTGTTTGCCCTGGTCGAGCTGTGGATCCGTGGTTTTGGCCATTTCTTTTTGGAGTCCTTGGTGGTTTGTTTCTTACTTGGTCGTGTCTGTCATGAGGCCATGCATGTTTGGGAGTGGACAATCTCCACCAGTCAGTTTCTGATTGCAACGCACATCCCGGGATGCTCCAACATTTTAGTGAACAGACTGAGTCGGGCTCTTCTAATGACATTAGAGTGGTCTCTGAAACAGTCAATAGCGGAGGAGATCTTCCTTGCGTGGGGTCAGCCTTGCTACGATCTCTTCGCATCTCCTTCCAACGTGAAGTGCAGCAAGTTCTTCGCTCTGATCCCCTCACCAGGGGACTCCCCCAGAGACGCTCTCGTCCATGCTTGGCCTCCCAGGTTACTGTATGCTCATCCCCATTACCTCTCATTCCAAAGTTTCTTCAGAAAGCTTGCTGACTGGGGTGCAAAGTGATTCTCATTGCCCCATTCTGGCCTCGTCAGGCGTGGTTCCCCTTCCTCTGGTCTTATGTTCCCTGCCCGGATCTCATCTCTCATCCTTCAGGCATCACTCCACCCGATCTGGCCAGCCTCAAGCTGACTGCTTGGTTGCTCCAGTTCCCCTGATTGCTATGACTCCCGGACTGTCATCTTCCGTGAAGACTATTTTGGTGGCATCCCACAAAGCTTCCACTATGAAGGTTTATCGCAGCAAATGGAAACGCTTCTCTATTTGGGCTTCTCAGAGGAACCTGGATCCCTTTATGGCCCCGGTTCCTGCAGTGTTAGAGTTTTTGTCTAATATTTTCCAACAAGGGGTTAGTTCTTCTATGGTGAAAGTACAACTGGCAGCCATATCTAATTTTCATGTCAGCGAAAATATGAATGGTCTGGCCTCTTTGAGACTGTGTAAAGCTTTCCTGAAAGGCACTTTTCTTTTACATCCCCAGGTTAAGAATTCAGTTCCTCCTTGGGACCTTACCCTAGTTCTGCAGGCGTTGGTTGCTCCCCCGTTTGAACCAGCAGTGTCAGTAGATTTGAAATTCGTGTCCTGGAAGACTGCTTTTCTAGTGGCCATTACTTCGGCCAGAAGGGTTTCTGAGATCCAAGCTTTGTCTGCCGTACCCCTTACTTGATCTTTCATAAAGACAGAATTTCACTCTGCACGAACCCTTCTTTCTTACCGAAAGTTGCCTCTGAATCTAATATTAACCAGATAATTAATCTGCCTGTTCTCTTTCCAAATTTTCAGAACAAGGATGAATATAAGCTGCATTTGCTAGATATTCATAGACAGCTTTGTTTCTATTTACATAGGACTAAACAATTTTGTAAGTCTGACCAGTTATTCGTGTTCTTTTCTAGACCCCTTTTGGGCAAAGCCATTTCCAAGGTCTCCTTAGCTAGATGGATTATACAATATATACTGCAAGTCTATAAGGATAAAGTTCTGTCCCCACCTTGTCCTATTAAAACTCATTCTACCACATCTATGGCAACTTCTGCTGCTTTTTGGTTTAGGGTTTCACTGGATGATATCTGTGCAGCAGCGACCTGGGCAAGGTCACATACATTTATTTCCCATTATAAGTTGGATTTGATCTCTAGAGGGAGAGCATCCTTTGGCTCTGCGGTGCTCAGGAATATCCTTCCATAAGGGCCTTCCAGGAGTTTTGGTAGCTGGGGACTCTGTCCCACAGGTTGCAGATAAATGAAGTTAATTACTTCAGATAAAGAAGTTATGTACTCCCCATAATGTTCCATCTGAGTATTTCTACTTCATTTTCTGCAACTGTCCCGCCCTCTTTCCCCCAAACCTCTTCTAGGTTAGTTCTGTTATTGAGTTGCTAATAGTTTGAATAGTGGCAAACTCTATCTGAGGGAAGGTAGGAGATGTGAGGGATTATGGGTAAGGGGATGAGCTTGGAATAGATGCTTGACAAATGTTGCCGGCTTGGATCCGATATGGATCCAAATACCCACAGGTTGCAGAAAATGAAGTATAACTACTCAGATGGAACATTGTGGTGAGTGCATAACTTTATTCCTTCTCTTCCATGTTGCAGTATTCCTTCCCTCCCTCCATCCCCCTGCTCTCCTTGCACTTGCTCTCCATCTCCCTGTTCTCCTTGTACTTGCTCTCCTCGGCTGCTACACAGGCTATGCTATCAGGTCTGGCTCCGTCAGGGGTTTCTTGGTTCTGAGGACTGGTGCGTGCAAACGTCACTTTTATGGCCCACATACCAGCCAAGCATGTCAGACATCCGATGCACCAAAAGGGATTGGAAAAGCTTTGGAAACCTGGCCGAACAAGCTGATGGGAAGAAGGGTAAACCCACTAGTGAATACTGCAACATGGAAGAGAAGGATATCTATGGTTATGGTAAGATTTTACACAACTTTGTTTTATCTTTTCCTATTTAGTTCTGGTTGGGTTCATGGTGTCCAGAGAGGGAATATGACAATATGGTCTTGATGGTCTTTATATGAAGTCTGCCTCCCAACTTCTCTTCTGTTTAGGTGCTTCCCATAACCATACTTGATGTTTTATCTGCCAGGCTTTTGTCCCTAAGAATGTAGTTGTATTTTCTCTTTATCTATTTACCTTGAAAACCAATGTCTTAAGCTGTTGGCTCAAGGTGCTATGGTAGAATCTTCCTGTCCTGAGGGTCAGCCAATGATCAAGAAAAAGGCTAAAAAACTTGGCTGAGATACGGCTGCAGTCCAGTCTCTGCCAGACATCTCTTTCAAGGCTGGTGAAAGTGTAGGGAATTGTCTGGTGGTTACCTCTGATTTCTCAGTTGCGATTCCATGGGAAGCTGGAATAGCTCCAAATTCTTTCACATCCTTGGAGGCTTTACAAACATCTTTTACAGATGTTGTGGGGAAACTCAGCTGATTATATCTGAGGGACTGCAGATCTTATTTGGAGAGGAGATCCCTTCTACACTTATTGAGTGTTGCAAAGGGTCTGACCCACCTGGGTTGTTGTGTGTGGATGTTTCACAGAAAAAGAAACAGAAACCAAGCATATTTCCCCCTGTAGTTAAGGATCCTCAGCATGAATGGCAGGATTTTACTTGGAGATTGTTTACTGCTTTAATGGCTTTAAAGCCTCTTCAAACAGTGTCTGTGCCTGGCCTTCCCTGGTCTTCCAATCCTGTTAAAAAGATCCAGGGGAACTGAGTACCTGGCTTACTTTTCAGAAAATCCTTTCCTCCTTGGTCTGTGGTTCAGAGGAAGAGGTTTCTATTAGTCCATGCTCCTATTTGGAGGAACTTTCTTTTGGGGACACTGTTACCCGAATTATGACATTTTTTTTAAGTGGGATTGCTCTGAAGTCTCTGTTCAGAAAAGGTATTATGAGCTCCTCCAGATGTAGTGTCCTAGGCCTTCTGCTGTTCCTCCAGTTCTGGCTGCCCTCCTGCATACCTTTTCAGCAGCTTCTGTGGACACCTGATTCTCAGTCCTCTGCTACCAAGAAGGCTGATAGATTTTACAAGGTGCCTGACGAATGTAAATTTCTTTATTAATGCCCTTCCTCTGCTGATTCTTCTGTAGTGTCTATCTCTTCTGACAAGCCATCCAAGTTGTTGCTGTCTACCATGCTGCTTCCTTCAGATAAGGGTAGTAAGGCTGTGGAGAGGCTGGGCAAAAAGGTTTATATTGCTGCCACTTTATCTTTTCAGGCCATCATCTACCAAACTCATATGAGATATGTTTTATCCCTCCTTTGTCAGGTTTCTCAATTGGTTTCTGACTCTGAGGGTAAGGGCTTTCCCTTTCCTTGTTGGGCTCTACCTGTCAAGTTTGCGTATCACTCTATTAAATTCAACTATTATGCAGCTGATGCTTCCTCTAGGACTGCTGCTTTTGGTTCTGTTCTAAGGCTTGGCTTCATCTTCAAACCTTGCCTGCTGACATTAATGCCAATCTATGGGATACTGCTTTAGATAATAAGAATCTGTTTAGCACAGGTGCTGCTGATCTTTTTTTAAGTCTCTCCAGGATAAGGGAGGGTAAAGACTTGCAGGGGTTGAAACATATTTTTATTTCTCATTTTTCTAAGTTTCAGAGAAATTACCCCTCCAAATCTGCTTTTGTTCCTAGGCAGTTTAGCCTTCTGCCCGAAAGGAAAAAATCATTCTAGATATGTCTCCTGCTAAGTCTACTCAAAACCCCTACTTTCCAGACACCTGCTTTTCAGGATAATCTGGGTTCCATTTCACAATTTGCTTCTCATTTCCCTCGGCCAGGTTCCTTATCTTTCTGTCTTTCCCTGTCTCTACCAACTTGGTTAAAGATCACAGCAGACTCTTGGGTTCTGTCCATTATCCGCCAGGGATATTTCATGGTTTGGAAATCCCTTCCTCCATTTTTTGGCATCCCTCAGCCTCCTCTTTTCTCAGAGGTGCTTCATTATCTTTTAGTCAAATGCACCATTTAAGCTGTTCCTCCTGCCCAGGTAGGAAGGGGTTTTTACTCCATAATGTTTTAGGTTCCAAGAAAGGGCATTTGGGAGCCAGTTTTGGATCGTTCCCAGCTAAACACCTTTCTTAAGTTTCTTTCCTTTCAAATGTTGTCTCTTCAGACTCTTTTTCTTTTTCTCCCTACCTCAGGCTTTTCCTTGTCTGTCAGGATGTCAGGGATGCCTATCTTCATAACCCTATCCATCCCATTTTCAGGAAGTTTTTACGCTTCTCTGTTTCTTCCTTGCATTTTCAGTTCCTTGCTTTGCCCTTTGGCCTCTCTACTGCCCCAAGGGTATTCATTAAAACCTTGCTCCTGACATTGCCTTTTGCAGGATAAGAGGAATTCAGATATTTTCGTATGTGGACAATCTGCTTATTCAAGCTTCATCTCTCCCCAGTGCTCTGTTTCAGGATCTCCAGTTTACTGTTTCTCTGTTAGAGGCTGGGGTTCACCATAAACTTCCAGAAATCAGTTCTGACCCCTTCTCAGGATCATAATTTCCTCAGTTGCAGGCGTCAGACCATCCTGATGCTGGCATTTTTGCTTGCTCGCAAGGTCCTGTCTCAGTGCTTTTCTCCAGTCTCTTCTTCCTCTGGTGTCAGTCATTGCCAAGGAATTTCTCAGGGTCCTCAGGTTCATGGCTTCCACCATTCCCATGCTCTCTCTGCATTGGGACCTCAAGTCAGTGTGTCTGCAACATTGCCATCCTCTAATTCCAGAAGCCATTTCTTCCCTGTCTCAAACTCTAGCTTCAGTGTCGGATTCCTCAACTTTTTCTCAACCCTGAGCTTCCTTTCCAAGCTCCAGCCCTGACTCAAGAGCTCTTTACAGATGCCTCAGACATGGGATGGAAGGGTCTCCTTCGACTCTCTCAAGGTTTAGGGTCTCTGATCTCTCTGCATCAGAGGTCAGACCACATCAGTGGACTCTACTAGCTAAAGCTCATATTGTCCGTCAGTGGGGTATTCCTGAGGTAGGTCTTTCTGCCTGCCCTCTGAATAGACAACTTCCTCTGTTCTGTTCCAGAGTCCTAAGTCATCTGGCTTGGAAAGTGGACACCCTGTCTATTCCTTGGAGGGGGATATTTCTGTATGCCTTTCCGACACTTCCTGTACTACCGCAAATCTTGTACAAGATCAGGCAGGAATTTCCCAAAATCTTGATCTATTTTGGCCCAGACAGCATTGGTTCCTCTTCCTTTTTCACTTGGCCAGGGCAGTTACCACAAGTCTCCTCACTGGGTGGATCTTCTCACACAAGACAAGGGGTCTCTTATCTGTCCTCACTTTTCCACTCTTCTGCTGATGGACACCTCTCTTCTGAGGACGTGCTTCAGATCGTGTAGGAGGCCAGGAAACTGCCGGGAAGTCATATAGGTCCAACTGGAAGTGATTTTCTGTCTGGTGCCTTTCTCACCATCAGGACCCCCAATCTGTGGAGGTTCCTGTGGTTCTTTGTGTGATCTGCTCCATGCTGGGTTAGCATATTCAGTGAAAGCTGACTTGTCAGAAATTTCTGCTTTGTCTGACTCCTCCTCTGGCCTCTAGATTTGAAGTCAAGCAATTTTTTTAAAGCCATCTTTCATATCAGGCCTCCTAGGAAGAGCATTCGGCCTTCCTGGGACCTCAATTCTGTTCTTGAAAAATTGACTCAGGCTCCTTTTGAGCTTGCTTCTTCAGCTTTTTTGCAACATTGTACTTGGAAGGCTGTTGTTCTTTTGGCCCTCACTTAGCTAAGAGAATGTCTGAAATTCAGGCACTCGTGGCTGTTCCTCCTTTCATAGTATGTCTGTTTCATACTAATCCTCCTTTTATGCCCAAGGTGATTAATTAGTTCTCTTAAGCAGTCTATTCATCTTCCTTTTTTACTTCTCCGCAGTCTGCCATTGAAAAGGCTCTTCTCACCATGGATTTACATATACAGCTCAAATATTGTTTAGATAAAACGGTACTTGCGTAATATCGCAACCAGATTTGTAACATTGTGTAATTCCCAAAAGTAGAGCCGCAGCTGACTTACTTTTCATAAAGTAAGCCTATATTGCTGCTCATTTCAGCATTACTAACTGTACATGCCAGCAAATGTTTTAAACCGCTGAAAAAATTATAAATTACACAACGTTACTAAGCTGGCAGCAATATGCTTCCTAAAGCAAGACATGCGCGAAGCACCTGTCATTATGGACTCTTTTATATTATGTTAACTGCTGCACCCAACAAACAATGTAAGTCAGCGTAATCATTCCCATAAATACAAGCACAGCTTATTACACTTTTGGTCGAGCTGGTTATTGGGATTAACTTGTTCTCCTGTATTTATTTAAATGTAATATATGTGACTGACAGTTTGGTGGAGCTTTTCTCCTCAGTTCTCTACCGAGAAAGAGTCTACTCTGTACCCACTTGGAGTAACCCAGTTATGTCACTTTAACATAATCAAAAATGATTTCTCCTGAACTAAAGCTATGTAAGCCTATGCTGCCGCTGTTCATTTCAGGCGAAGGAAAACTTGCTTAATTACTTACTTGCTTGCTGTTAGACCCTTTGTCAAAAGTGGAGAAATCAGTACTTACAGATTCCATCTGTCAGTACGATAGCAGCCATGACAATTACAGCGTGAATCTGTAATGCATGCAAATCAGGATGAGGATTTCAAAATTATTTTGTGTTCCTGAAGGCAATGCAAAGCTTTCGTTTACAATAAGGACTTTCAGTAACACCTTACAGTTGTTCACGGCCTAGTTTCAGTTGGAGTCCGAATTTCGCTCCCGCAAAAATCTGGTTGTGATAATATGTAAGTACTGATAAAACTAGTTATTTGCAAATCTGAGCAGCTTTTTGATTCAGTTCATCCCAGGTCTTTGGGTTTGGCTGTTTCTAAGTAAGCCATCTCTTTCTGGATTGCTAAAGCCATTTCTTTTTGTTATTCTTTTCCTGAAAAATGTTTTTCTTTTTCAGTAAAGGCTTTTTTTACCAGGGTTGTAAACTCCTCTAGTGCTTTTTTTCAAGAAGCTGGATACCAGTGCCATCCTTTAAGCTGCTACTTGGTCCTGTGTTCCTACATTTTCAAATTATTGCAAGTTGGATGTTATTTCCAAGGCCAGAGCTATCCTGCATGGATTTTGAAAGGCTCTTCTGTGCAGTCCTCCTCCCAGGCTACCTCTTGAGCTTTTGTATTCTCTCTTAAGTAATGAATACTGCAACAGTGATATGGAAGAACATACAACAGTTATGTAAAATCTTACCATGACAGTGGATGTCCTTCGCTTCAGTATTGCAATATTTGTTCTCTCCCTCCTGCCTCTTCTGCTCTAGCCTATTCTTTCTTGCCCACCAGGCCGAGGGGCTATTCTCTTTTTTTTTTTTTCCTCCTTTTGGATGCACAGTGTTGTTCCTTGTCCTGGGGGCTTTTCCAGTTCTGAGTGTGTGTGCATCTGTATGCCACCTTTATGCCCGATGTCTTGAGTAAGGAGATGACTTGTGATGTATTGCATTTATAAATACTAAAGGCTTTGGTGTACTGGCCATGCATTGGGTTATCCTTGACAGGAGATACCTTAGGTTGTGAACAATGCAACAATGAAGAGAAGGACATGTACTGTTATGGTAAGATTTTACACAACTGTACTTTCTTGTAAGTGGAAAGGTTTTACATTTTGGATAGAGCTGTACCTCATTTTCGCCAATTTATTTATTTTTTGTGCTATCTTTATGCATCTAAGAGACTGGTACAACTTGGGTATGAGCGATTGTTTGGTCAAGATGCAGATGTTCATCGTGTTTCACTGCTGCATTCATTACACTTGGGTTATCCTGCCGTCAGGCGGTCCCGTAGTTGGCCAGAGTTCCGAAGTCTTGGTCCGGCGTCAGTTGCTGTCGCTTCTTCCCTGACGTCAGTGCGCCAGGGGTATATAAGTTGCAGCCGACACCATTTTCTTCAGTCTTTCTTGCCGTGCGGTGCCCGAAGCAAAAGCAGTTCGCAAGTGCTGGTCGGCCGACTCCTGAGATTTTCGAATTTGAATTTCAGAACCAAAGTCTTCAATAAAGCTAAGTACCCCGTTGGGGAAACTTTTTCTTGCCTCAGAACGATGTCAGTAAAAGTTAATAATTGCATTTCTTGTGGGAAGCAAATACCTCATAAGGATTTTCATTCTTACTGTATTCCACGCCTCGGCCCACACCACGACGTCACTAGATGTTCATAGTGTTACACTGCTGCAGTCATTACACTTGGGTTATCCTGCTGTCAGGCGGTCCCTCAGCCGGCCTGAGTTCCAAAGTCTTGGTCCGGCGTCGGTTGCTGTCACCTCTTCCCTGACGTCAGTGCATCAGGGGTATATAAGATGCAGCCGATGCCATTTTCTCCAGTCTTTCTTGCTGCGCGGTGCCCGAAGCAAAAGCAGTTCGCAAGTGCCGGTCGGCCGACTCCTGAGATTTCCATTCCGAATCCAGAGCCAAAATCTTCTACAAAGCTAAGTACCCCATTGGGGAAACTTTTTCTTGCCTCAGACCGATGTCAGTAAAAGTTAATAATTGTATTTCTTGTGGGAAGCAAATACCTCATAAGGATTTCCATTCTTATTGTATCCCATGCCTAGGCCCAGACCACAACGTCACAGGTTGTCGGTTTTGTGCTAGGTTTAACAAGCGCACTATTAAACGTCGGTTTGATTTTGCCTGACATTATTTTGGCAGAAAATTCAATTACACCATGCCGTCAGAACAACCGACGACTGGGATTCACAAAAAGCGCAAAGGCAAGGACAGGCATCCGAGGCCCAAAACTGACGACGAAGCCTCTTCTAGGCCAGTCGCCGGTTCTCCGGTTTTCAGCGAGTCGCCTTCGCAGCCCCTGATGACCGCTTCTTTGGAATGCATTGAACCAGCTAAGAATCTGAGGTATCTTCTGCCTCTGATTCGCACGTGGAGATGGCTGGGCCTTCGGATACACCAGATTTACGGCCTACCGAGACTAACCCTTCAGAGGGATCCGGAGCAGCTGAACAACCCGCAGCTTCAGAGGGTGTTTTCAGACCTACTCAGTTAACCATTAAATCTTCTGCTAAGTCTAAAACCCCTTTAAAAACAAAGAAACAACTTCAACATTCACCAGGACAGGCCTCCATGCCTAAGAAACAGATGCTCAAAATGGCCGAAGACTTAATTACTCTGATCAGGGGGTCCCACCCTCCTCCTGATAAAAGGCCTAGACAGGATGCAGACTGACTCATCCGACCAGGTATCCATATCTTCAGATTCATCCTCAGACCAAGGATACTCTTTACCCCCTTATGAGGATTCTGATGCTGAGGAATCTATTCCTTCAGCTTCCCCACCAGAGGACTGCTCCTTTGGGGAAACCTTACATACTATGAGTTAGCATTTCCACTGGGAGGGCCAGGATTACTCAGGATCCAAGAAAAGGCTCAGAGATTTTCTTTTATTACCTCAACACAGACCCCTTGCTATTCTGTCAGTGTTAGATATTGTGGATGATGTGTATTCTGAACCCAGTTTAAATCCTGATTCTTTACCTCCTGCTCCAGTTAAGCCAGATAGATACTACAGAGTCCCTGACTCTCACAAATTCCTTTATAAAAGCCATATTGCTGACCCTGAAACTATTTCCCAGGGTCCCAAAGGGGTAAAGGCCTCTACAGCAAAAAATCCAGTTCCCTCTGACAGAGATTCCAGAGCATTAGACAGATGGGGAAAGAAAGTATATACATCTGCAACCTTAGCAATGAGGGCCTTAAATTGCCAGTTTCACATGCTTAAATATCAGCAATTTTTGATGTCTCAGTTGAAACAAAAAATGCTTCCAAATTCAGATCTTCCTAACTGTAAAGAAATGCAGGATTTATTGCATGCAGCTAAACAAGTGGGAAAACATACTTTGCAATGTGGTTTTTATTAATTAGAGGCCTCCTGTAGAGCAGCAGTTACAGGGTCTGTCATTAGAAGACATGCTTGGTTAAAAGAGCAGACTTTACCAGATCATGTTAAAGCAAAACTATTGGATGCACTTTTGCAGCAGGATGTTTTATTTAGAGTTAAGGCAGAAGAGGTATTAAAGAAAATGGAGGATAAGGCAAAATCTATGCAAACGATGAAGGATTTCTTACAGGTTCATCCTCCTCGATTTAGCAGAAATTGGCCAACAAAAAATTTGTCCTTTCCAGTTTCAGACTGACCTCAAAGGGGCAGATACAGATGTCCAAAAGGCAGAGGTCAATCACAAGGTTCTTACAGGCCTCGACAATGGGGTACTTCAACCCAGAAAGAAGGGGAAGACAGGCCTCACCCTTATAAAAAACAGCCCCAATAACTTCCCACTACAGCTGCCAAGCGCTTCTCTCTTGGCAGCCAGCCCCCTTGGGGGGGGGGGGGGGGGGCTGGCACTTTTCTGTCACAATTGGCATTTGATCACCAATGACAAATGGGTTCTCAATATTGTATCTCAAGGTTACAAGTTCCACTTTCACACTCTGCTAAGGTTAAAAGGAATGCCAAATCTGTCACCAAATCAAAGGGCAGAGGCTCAAACACAAATTACAGCACTCGTAGACATGAGAGCTATTCAAAAGGTACCAACACAGGAGCAAGGACAAGCATTTTACTCAAGACTCTTTCTGGTTCCCAGAAAGGACAAAGCCTGGAGGCCCATTCTGGATCTATCTTCTCTAAATACTTACCTGGATGTTCCAAAATTCAAAATGCTGACACTACAGCAGCTTCTTCCCATGCTGGGCAAGAAAGCTTGGCTCGTAACTTTGGACCTCAGGGAGGCATACCTGCACGTCCCTACCAGACAAAATTGCAGAAGATAGCTCAGATTCTTAGCTGGTTCAATGCATTACCAATTCTCTGCACTGCATTTTGGCTTATCTACTGCGCCCAGGGTCTTTACAAAATGCCTGGCACCAGTAATTGCATTTTGCAGACAAAAAGGAATTCAAATTTACCCATACTTGGACGACTGCCTTATTCAAGCAGAGAGCAAAGACATTCTTCTAAAGCATCTGGCGTTTGTAAAAAGATTGCTAATTTGCTTAGGGTACACAGTAAACGAAAAGAAGTCAAAACTAGTGCCCTCACAAGAGATAATATTCCTGGGTGCCAGCTTAAATGCAATGGCCCAGATGGCTTATCTCATGCCAGACAAGCAAGGGCAACTGACTCAATATTTCCAATTGATGGCAACAAAAACCCAACTCCCTGCAAGAAAAATTCTGCAGGCCTTTGGGTACATGGCATCTTGCATACTACTAATTCCATATGCCAGACTGCATATGAGGAAACTACAATGGTACCTAAAGAGTGTCTGGTCTCAACACTGTCACAGTTTGGAAACAGTAATACCACTTATTTCTTGCCTTCAACAGAAGTTTCGATGGTGGGCTCAAGCCTGTCACCTCAACAAGGGACAGCCTTTCACTCAACCCACAGCCAGGCAAACACTGACAACAGATGCTTCGGATTATGCCTGGGGAGCACACATGGCAGGAAAATGTATTCAGGGCAAGTGGCCCGCAGAACAAAGGCATCTTCACATCAATCAAAAAGAGATGCTAGCTGTACAAAATGCCCTTACAGCTTTCAAGGACTTTATGCATCCAGGACAGCTACTACTAAAGACAGACAACACCACAGTTATGTGGTTCATAAACAAGCAAGGGGACACTCATTCATATCCCCTCTGCAGACAAGCCATGACCTTGTGGAACGCAGCTCTAACCTATCAAGTCCATCTGCAAGCACAATTCCTGCCAGGAGAGAAAAACACACTGGCAGATGACTTAAGCAGAAACATCAGGGATCTGCACGAGTGGAAATTACATCCACAAATATTCAGAAAGATAACACAAAAATGGTGGAGCCCGGACATAGATCTGTTTTGCATCCCCAATGAATTGCCAGCTACAGAAATTCTGCACAAGGACTTCCCACCCACAAGCATGGAAAGTGGATGCCCTCTCATTCAGCTGGAAAAACTTACAAGTATATGCTTTCCCACCAATACCTGTCCTTTCAAAGGTACTCATAAAAGCCAAACAAGACAAGCCAAAGATGACCCTGATTGCCCCAGACTGGCCACGCCAACACTGGTACCCAATCTTAAAGAACTTAGCACAAGGTCCACGATTCTGTGCCTGGAACCAGGCTCACAGCCTTGACCCTCTTGCCCCAATTATTCCTCAGATACTACAGTGCTTAACTGAGATGCTGGACAACGGCCTCTCCTTTTCATCCATTAAGATCCACGCCTCTGCCATCTCTGCTCATTGCAAAACAGACCCACCAATTTTTTCTAATCCTTTGCTAAAACAGTACCTCAGAAGGGCTAAAAACATAAGACCGCCCCGTAGAGCACCAACTCCAACTTGGGACCTCAACTTCGTCTTGGAAAAATTAACTTTACCTCCTTTTGAGTCAGCTAACTCAGCAGACTTAAAATATGTCTCTTGGAAAACTGCTCTGCTCCTGGCAATAACCTCAGCATGAAGCATTTCAGAATTACAGGCACTAATGGCAGTGGAACCTTTCATCATTTTCCACCAAGACAGGGTGTCTTTAAGAACAAACCCTACTTTTATGCCAAAGGTGGTATCAAGTGTGGCTCTAAACCAAACTATTCACTTGCCAACTTTTTATCCAAATCCACAGAATAAAAGGGAGAGACTTCTGCATTCCTTGGACATACACAGGCAGTTACGCTTCGACTTGGACAAAACGAAAGCTTTCAGGAAAACTGAGCAATTGTTTGTAGCATATGCTGCAGGAGCACAGGGAAAAGCCATTTCAAAACAGACCATTTCTAAATGGATAGGGCACTGTATACGTTTCTGCTATACACACCATGGGAAAGCTGTACCTAACAGCATTAGGTCACATTCCACCAGGGCAACAGCCACTTCAACTGCCTGCCTCAGAGGAGTACCTACCAAGGACATTTTGGAAGCAGCAACTTGGGAGTTCTGTACATACCTTCACCAAGCATTACCATCTGCCTATTTATTCTAAATCCAGAGCTGGCTTTGTCACTGCAGTGCTGCAGGGCCTTATAGCCACCCCTAATGCCTTATAGAACCAGCCACCCTACCTCCGCTTTGGGATTCTACCCAAGCGTAATGACTGCAGCAGTGTAACACGATGAACATAGTACAGTTTTGTACCTACCATAAATGTAGATGTTCGAGTGTAAACACTGCTGCAGTCTAGGTTACCCTCCCTCCTTCCCCTCTTCCTTGCTGGTACTTACCTAGGCCTTCTACCCATTGCTATCTATGGGGAGTATTTGCTGGTAACTGAAAGTTTTTGATTGCTTTTCTTATGTATGTTTTATTAGCAATTTACATTGCCTACCTTTTTGGGGGCACCTGACATCTGGGGCAAGAAAAACTGAAGAAAATTGCGTCGGCTGCATCTTATATAGCCCTGGCGCACTGACGTCAGGGAATAGGCGACAGCAACTGACGCCGGACCAAGACTTTGAAACTCAGGCCGGCTGAGGGACCACCTGACGGCAGGATAACCCAAGTGTAATGACTGCTTCAGTGTATACACTTGAACATCTACATTTATGGTAGGTACAAAACTTTACTTTGTCGGTTTTGTGCTAGATTTAACAAGCACACTATTAAACGTCGGTTTGATTTTTGCACGCCATTATTTTGGCCGAAGGTTCAATTATACCATGCCGTCGGAACAACCGACCAGAATACACAAAAAATGCAAAGACAAAGATAAGGACAGGCATCCGAGGTCCAAAACTGACGATGAAGCCTCTTCTAGGCCAGTCGCCGGTTCTCAGTGAGGCGCTTTCGTAGCCCCTGATACCCGCTACCTCAGAGCCATAGGCTGCCTCCGAGTCCCACGTGGACATTTCTAGGCCTCTGGAAGCTGAAGGTATTGGGCCTACGGAAATTAACTCCTCAGATGGGTCTGGAGCCACTGAGCAGGCATCGGCTTCTGAAGGTGTTTTCAGACCTACACAGCTTACCATCAAAACAATAACCAAGTCTAAAACTCCTTTAAAGACAAAGAAACAAGTACAGCATTCACCTGGACAGGCCTCCATGCCTAAAAAACAGATGCTCAAAATGGCCGAAGACCTAATTACTCTGTTCAGGGGTTCCCATCCCCTTCCTGATAAAAGGCCTAGCAGGATACAGACTATGATTCCTCTGACCAGGTTTCCATTTCTTCTGATTCCTCTTCAGACCAGGGATACTCTTTACCCCCCTATGAGGACTCTGATGCTGAAGAATCAATCCCTTCAGCCTCTCCTCCTGAGGATTACTCTTTTGAGGAAACTTTACATACCATGAGGGAGCATTTCCATTGGGAGAGCCAGGATTATTCAGAATCCAAGAAAAGCCTCAGAGATTTCCTTTTATTGCTTCAGCACAGGCCCCTGGCTATTCCGCCTGTGTTAGATATTGTGGATGATGTGTTCTCTGAACCCAGATTAACCCCTGATTCTTTGCCCCCAGCACCAGTCAAGCCAGATAGGTACTACAGAGTCCCTGACTCTCACAAATTTCTTTACAAAAACCCTGCTGCTGACCCAGAAACGGTTTCCCAGGGTCCCAAAGGGGTAAAGGCTTCCACTGCTAAAAATCTAGATGATGTCCTTCAAGGATGCATCTGCAGTCCTTACAAATGGGTTGTCCTGTCGTCAGGCAGCCCTTCGGTCGGCCGGATTCCAAAGTCTGGGTCTGGCTTCGGCTGGTGTCGCACTTCACCCGACGTCATTGCGGCATTTCTCCGGGTATAAAGGCATCAGCCGACGCCATTTTCCTCAGTCTTTCTTGCCGCGTGGCGCCCGAAGCAGAAGCTGTTCGCAAGTGCCGGTCGGTCAGATCCAGAGATTACTACTACCGAATACTACTTCGAAGACTTCTATAAAGCTATGTACCCCGTTGGGGACTCTTTCTTGCCTCAGCCGATGTCAGAGAAAGTTAATAACTGTTTATCTTGTGGGAAACAAATACCTCATAAAGATTTCCACTCCTATTGCATACATTGTTTAGGCCCAGACCACGACGTAGCAGCTTGTCTAGCCTGTGCTTCTTTTAACCGACGGACGCTTAGACGTCGCTCGGACTTTGCTGAACAGATTTTCGCCCGATTTTGCCTACATTATGCCGCCGGATCCTCCGACTACAAATAACCAAAAAGCGCAAAGAAAAGGACCGACACTCGCGGACCACGGTTTCGGCTGAAACTGCGGTTAAGCAAACCACGAGTGTCTCGGTTTCGGCCGAAACCGAGCAAGCGGTTCTTTCTTCAGCCGTTAACTTGCCTTCTACCGAGGCCTCTTCTATCCTGGTAGAAACGGCTTCTGAAATCCAACCTTCTGTTGCGATTTCACAGGATTTATCAGACACCATTCCCCTAGATATTTCTACCCCTGCACGTGGAGCTGCTAGGCCTCCTCCAGCTATGTCTATTAAGGCCTTTGCCAGGGCTAAAGCAGCCAAAGCTTCAAAACCTGTGCCTGCCAGGCTCCCCTCTCATAGGCCCAGCACCAGCTCCCATATGCTTTCTTTGGCAGAGGATCTCATCTCTTTAATTCGGGGATCCCAGCCTCATCCAGACAGGGCCTCTCTCCCTCCCCCAGAAAAGAGGCCTAGAGCAGAGCCCCCTGAGCCAGTAGCCACAGATGATTCCTCTGATGACTCAGATCATACAGACCCTCCTGAGGCTTCTTATTCTCCTTACGAAGACTCTGATGCTGAGGAGTCCATCCCTTCAGCCTCCCCTCCTGAGGAATTTTCCTTTGGGGAAACCTTGCATGCTATGAGGGAACAATTTCAGTGGCAGGGCCAAGATTTCTCAGACTCTAGAAAAAGGCTTAGGACCTTTCTACACTTGCCACAGCATAGGCCCTTAGCTATACCTCCAGTTCTATCTGTTGTTGATGCATTTAATGATGCTTGCACTGCTCCTGATACTTTACCTCCGGCCCCTGCTAAGCCCGATAGGTACTACAGGGTCCCGAACACTCATCACCACTTATATAAGGCTCCTTTTGCAGATCCAGAGACTATCTCCCAGGGCCCAAAAGCTGTAGCAGCTGCTACTTCTAAAAACCCCCTCCCCTCTGAAAGGGATTCAAGGTCCTTAGAGAGATGGGGTAAAAAAGTTTACACCTCTGCTACTTTGTCAGCTAGAGCTTTGAACTGCCAATTTCATATGATTCAATATCAAGAGTTTATGCTTGACCAGTTGACTAAAAAGCTGTCCTCTGAAGAATCTTTACATAAAAAGTATATTCTAGAAATGTTACATAACATACAGCAAGTTAGTAACCATTCTTTAAAATGTGGCTATGATGCACTGGAGGCTTCCTTTAGATCAGCCATGACTGGCACAGTTATCAGGAGACATGCATGGTTGAAAGAACAGGTTTTACCAGACCATGTCAAATCTAAGCTTTTGGATGCACCTATAGACAAGGTCAATTTATTTGGTGCCCCCGCACAGCAGGTACTAAAAAAGATGGAAGAGAAAGCAAAATCTGTGCAAACAGTCAAAGATTTCTTACAAGTTCAACCTCCAAGGTTTAGCAGGAACTGGCCCTCCAAAAATTGGTCCTTTCCGGACTCCTCTAAAACACAAAGTGGCAGGAATAGACGCTCTAGAGGCAGAAACCAATCCAGGGGTGCCTACAGGGGTCGCCAGTGGCAAGGTAACAACCAACGAGGCACCGATACAGCCACCACCACTACATCAACTTAATCACAGTGACTTGGCGGTGGCACCGCCTACCAGGGAACAACTAGAAGCACCCTTAGGCGGAAAGCTATCATTATTTTCAAAAAACTGGCACTGCATTACAAGAGAAAAATGGATTTTGCAGACTATAGACAAAGGTTACAGGTTCCATTTCCATACACTACCAGGAAAGAGAGGAATGCCAAACCTACCACCTTCTCAAAGGACAGAAGCTCTAAAACAAATATCTCAATTATTAAGAATGAGAGCTGTAGAAAAGGTACCATTTTCGGAGCAAGGGAAGGGATTTTACTCCAGGCTCTTCCTGGTACCAAGAAAGGAAAACAAATGGAGGCCTATTCTAGACCTGTCCGCTTTAAACACATTCCTCATTGTTCCAAAATTCAAAATGCTGACCCTACAGCAGCTTCTTCCCATGCTGGGCAAGGAGTCTTGGCTGGTAACTCTAGATCTCAAGGAGGCATACCTGCACGTCCCCATAAGACCAATTTGCAGAAGATACCTCAGATTTCTTGCAGGATCAGAGCATTATCAATTCTCAGCATTGCCCTTTGGCTTATCTACTGCACCCAGAGTGTTCACGAAATGCCTGGCATCAGTAATCGCTCATTGCAGACTTCAGGGAATTCAAATCTACCCCTACCTGGACGACTGCCTGATACAAGCGGACAACAAAAACAAACTAACAAGAGACTTACAAAGAGTCATCTACCTGCTGCAAGCCCTGGGCTATACAGTCAATACAAAAAAGTCAAGACTGATTCCATCCCAAAGAATAACCTTTCTGGGTGCAGAATTGGACACATCAAAACAAATGGCATTTCTAACCACAGAAAAGAAAGAGCAACTTCCTCTCTACTTCTTGGCATTAACAAAGCAGAGCCATCTAACTGCAAGAAAAGTGCTACAAGCTCTAGGCTTCATGGCATCCTGCATAATACTGGTCCCTCATGCCAGGCTGCATATGAGAAAGCTACAGTGGTACCTAAAGAATTTGTGGTCTCAGCACAAGCACAGCCTAGAAACAAAAATTCCAATGATCCCATGCCTGAAGCAAGAGTTCTTATGGTGGGCTCGGGCCTGTCAATCAAACACAGGACTGCCCTTCTGCAAAAGTCAACCAAGACAAACCATCACGACAGATGCCTCAGACCTCGGTTGGGGGGGCACACATGATGGGCAAGTGCATTCAAGGCCTATGGACTCAAGACCAGTTGCATCTGCACATAAATCTAAAAGAAATGATGGCAGTAAAATTGGCAATCCAGGCATTCAGACCTATTCTCCAAGAAGGCCAGTTGATGATAAGGACAGACAACACCACAGTTATGTGGTACATCAACAAACAGGGAGGCACACACTCATACCCTCTATGCCGGTTGGCACTGGACCTATGGGATGTGGCTCTGAGCTACAACATTCAGTTACAGTCAATTTATGTACCAGGGAAGGAAAACATTCTAGCAGACATATTAAGCAGAACTACAACAGATGCCCACGAATGGATGCTGCATCCGGACATCTTCAAAACCATCACAAGAGAATGGGGATTACCACAAATAGACTTGTTTGCATCCCCACTCAATCACCAGTTGAAGAAATTCTGCACAAGGACTTACCACCCACTTGCTTGGAAGGTGGACTCTCTATCCTTCAGTTGGAAAAACCTGACAGCATACGCATTCCCACCACTTCCTTTGATGCACAAGGTGCTTCTCAAGATCAAAGAGGAACGTCCGAGGATCATTCTGATAGCCCCAGACTGGCCAAGACAACATTGGTATCCACTGCTGAGGAGCATGTCTCGGGAACAAATATGGACACTGCCCCTGATCCCATTACTGCTGACACAGAACAACTACAACATCCTGCATCCAAACCTAAAAACTCTGCAGCTAACTGCCTGGAACATTACATCTGAAGTAGGAGATTCATTTGTCTGCAACCTGTGGGTTATGGATCCGATATCGGATCCGAACCGGCATGGTTTACCAGCTATGGATCTAAGCTCTCAGCTCCTCCCCTCACCCATAATACCCTGCTCTACCCTCATGACCTCAGATCTCGTTTGCCACGCATGGTGACCAGATTGTTTTTCCAGCTCTCCAGCTAAGTGCTAGTTTATGTGTTTAAATTGTAAAATTTAAAGATTTTTTTTGGTTGATTTGTGTGAAAGTGTAGGTTTCCCTTTTGGTATTATTACTTTTTTTAGTGTTTAATCTAAAAGTTATATCCCTCCCCTCGCTGGTAGCGTAGTGTGTGTGTTGGGCCTGTGAGTGATTTTTGTTTTTTCTTTAGTTAGTTACTTTAGTTATAGTAACTGTTATTGTAGCTTGGGATGTCTGAGCAGCCCAAGTCTATTTTTTGTAAATGCTCGAGTGTGGCCATAAGCTTTCCCCAGCTGATGGCCACACTGTGTTAGATGCCTGGGGTTGAACACCTCACATCTGGATGTTCCATTTGTGCAGTGTTCAACCCCAGGGCATTGAAGGAGCGGAGGTCCAAGCTTGTTTTGGCGAGCCTTTACAGCCGGACTCTGCTCCGACCTCCGCTCCTTCGGGGTAACCGCCCCACGGTTATTCCTCTGCTCCCTCCTGGGACTCAACCTCCCGTTTCTGGTTCGGAGGAGAGGGATGCTAGAAAGGACCGGAGGGAGAAGCACCATAAGCGGCGGGCGAGACCTCTGTTTCGGCCCCGCCAGCCAAGGGCTTCTCCCGGCTCCATTGTCGGCTCGATCTCCTCCTCCTCGGCCCGGTCTCCAGTGTGTTTTCACCGGGACCTGAGGAGAAGGAGACCAGAACACCGCCGAGGCTATCGAGGAGGCACTCTAGGCCTACCTCAGTAGCCTCGCCGAGATCTACGATAGCTTTCGATGCTGATCTGGACCGGATGATGAGAAGGTTCATCCAGGCCCAGATGCAGATGAGAGTGCTCTTGCCTCCCCTCTGGGGAGCTCGACCCCTTTTCAAGCCGATTGCTCCTTCTCCACCCACTACCCGGTTCGAGCAGTTGGAGCCGAGCAGCCGAGCGGGGTGGGTCGGCACCGATAGTACTTGGTACCGGATCCGACCCTGCCCTCGAAAGTGCATCGGATCCGACCTCTCGAGCCTGGATCCGAGCCTCGGATCCGGGGATCAGTGCTCCTTCGGCGCCGTCTGTGTCGGAGCGCACTGTCCTTCGGATCCGGCGCCGGCGCTCGATCCACTCTTCAGATCCGAGGGAGCCAATTGTCGGATCCTTTGGTCGAGGTCGGCTCCTTCAGCGTTTGATGTAGTGGAGAGGGCCCTGTTGAGGGTCTCTGGACCCCGGCACTTGTTTCGGCTCGCCCGCTCCCTCTGCACTGGGTCAGGCTTCCACCATCTGGCCCTTGGGACAGCCCGCTTCTGTGCCCCAAGCTGCTCCCTGGAACAGGTTGCTGCTTGCAGGAGTCCTCTGACAGCCCCCAGAGGATGTTCCTCGCAAGCATACGCAAAGGAGGCACATTGACTCCCGAGTCTCTCACGGAAGACACGGATTTGGAGGAAGGGAAGGCTCCCCACGGTCACCCCGAGGATGTCTCATTTGGAGACATCATGGAAATGCTCGTATAAGGGGGTGGTCTGCCCCAAGTCTTCCTCGGACGAGTCCGTGTTCTTGGAGGCATTTGAAGCGGGCCGTCTACCTCTTGGGTGTCCTCCTGCCGACCCCTGGTGGACCTCATTACCACCAGGGCGTGGAAGGAACCGGACACCGTGGAGCCAATCCCTAAGAGGCCCGATAGGATCCTCAGCCCACCGCCTGACCGTGCCCATTGGAGTAAGGGGCCTCCGGTAGATGCTATGTTGACGGCGGCGGCCACCAAGAGGGAACTTGCTCAGGAGAGTCCCTCAGTCCATCCCGAGCAAGGAGTCTCGATGATGGACCGCTTGGGGAAGCGGATGTTTAGTTCAGCGACCTTCTGTAAGGGCTGAACTACCTGGCACACGTCATTAGGATGCAGCGAGATCTCATTAAAGAATACGCTGCATCTCCCCCAGAGTCCATGTCAGAGGAGGACAAAATGCTGCACTCCACCCGCATGGCCACTCTTAGATCAGTTACTAATACCTCTATGCGGCTACTCTCCCATGCTACGGAAGGCGCCGCTAGAGCCGCAGGGGCAGGTCTAGTCACTAGACGTCAGGCCTGGCTCCGTCACTGCGATTTTTCTGAGCCCTTCAAAGCGTCATTTGCGAACTCCCCCTTTGATGGTTCTGCCCTCTTTGGCAAAACCATTCGCGACACTTTGACCCAGAGCGAGTAGGACGGGAAGACGCTGTCTGCCGTCGGAATCCGCTTCTCTGCACCCCAGAGGCCCTACTCTAGGAACCAAAAGGGTCAGAAGATGATGTGGTTCCGGAAGTCGCAGCAATCCCAGCCTGCTCCGGACAACCAGTCCTTCCGTGGCAGAGGAGGACAGGGAGGACGCCGCCCTAGAGGCAGAGGGGCTCCCAGGAACTTCGGGTCCAGAGAACCCTTCTCTGAACGGCCCGCGCAGCAACCCTGAGGGGTTGCCTGGCTGCTCCACTCTGGAGGCAGTCGGGGGACGTTTTTCAGGGCACCTAGTGGCATGGGAGTCCATAACATCAGACCGCTGGGTTCTCCAGATCATATCCAGAGGATACCGCATCCCTTTTCGTCACTTACCCGAAGTCCCTCCCAGACGTTCCACCCGGTCAACGGGAGGCCGCTTTGGCAGAAATTGGCCATCTGCTAAAGAAAAGAGCCATCCAGCCCGTCCCCCCAGACCAGATCGGATCAGGGTTCTACTCCAGGTTCTTTAGTGCCAAAAAAGACGTGGGAACTAAGACCAATTTTAGACCTTTCTCTCTTGAACCTGGCAGTCCCCAAAGAAAAATTCCGAATGGTCACTCTGCAATCTATTCTCCCCCTTCTGGGAGAAAATCACTGGATGTGTTCTATAGACCTCAAAGATGCGTACTACCACATCCTGATGGACAGGCACTCCAGGAGGTTCCTCCGCTTCCGGCTGGGAGCCAGTCACTACCAGTTCCGGGTCCTTCCCTTTGGTCTCACCACAGCCCCCAGGGTGTTCACCAAAGTATTAGCAGTGGTAGCGGCCCACCTGAGGCTTCAGGGGGTGCAGGTCTTCCCCTACCTGGACGACTGGCTTCTTACCGCCCCAACAAGGCATCTACTACTATTGGCGCGAGACTCCTTCCTCCATCTTGCTCCCTTTTTGGGCATTACAATAAATACAAAGAAATCCAACCTGGCGCCCACACAGCTCTTAGATTTTATAGGGGCCAGGTTAGACACAAGGAGTTTAAAAGCCTTCCTCACTGCGGACAGAGTTCAAAATCTGCAGCTCCAGGTGCGGCCATTCTCCACTCAAGTTCTGTTCCGCGGAGTTGGTCCTGAGGGCTCTAGGGTCCATGGCGTCTGCTATAGCACTTCTTCCTCTCGCCAGGCTCAATATGCATCCTCCAGTGGACTCTCTTAGTACAATGGTCATACCTTGCTCTCCCTATGCATCATCCCATTGCGATCAGCAAGGCTTGCAAGTGGTCCCTCCTGTGGTGGCTTCACTCCCCAGATCTCCACGGAGGCCGCCCATTTTGTGCTTCTCCCCCTCTCGCCACGGTGACCACGGACGCCTCCCGCCTCGGGTGGGGGGGGCATTTTGCGGGCCGGACCGTCCAAGGCACGTGGAACGATTCAGAGACCTTACTGCATATCAACGTTCTAGAGATAGGAGCAGTGCTCTTAGCGTTGCTAGCACTTCAGGACTTTCTTCCCTTGGGAACAATTGCGATTCAATCGGACAACATGTCAGTTGTCTGGTACATCAACAAGCAAGGGGGAACAAGGTCTTACCCTCTTTGTCGAGAAGCCATGAGAGTTTGGGAATGGGCAATCTCCACCAACCGCTTTCTAATAGCAACGCATTCCGGTCGGTCCAACATCCTGGCGGACAAGCTCAGTCGCACCATTCTGACCCCTTACGAGTGGTCTCTCAATTTTCAAGTAGCGGAACGCATATCCGCACGGTGGGGAACTCCTTCATGCGACCTTTTTGCCCCTCCCTCAGACACCAAGTGCGACAGTTTTTCGCTCTGATACCTCCTCCAGGAGGTTCTCCAAGAGACGCTCTGGTGCATGCTTGGCCACCCGGTCTTCTGTATGCTTATCCACCCTTGCCTCTGATGCTCCAAGTTCTTCAGAAAGCCTCTCGGGTGGGTTGCAGAATGATTCTTATTGCTCCGTTTTGGCCTCGACAGATCTGGTTCCCCTTTCTAAGGTCTCACTCGGTGAATCCTCCTTGGATTCTAGATCCCATTCCGGGTCTGATATCTCACCCATCCTGCATATCTCCTCCGAACCTGGACAACCTGAAGCTGACCGCTTGGCTGCTCCAGTTCCACTCTTGATCAGGACTCCCGGTATTTCGTCTCCTGTTAAGGCAATCCTGGTGGCAGCTCATAAACCGTCCACTAGGAAAGTCTACCGCAGCAAGTGGAAACGGTTTTCTTTGTGGGCGGAGCGGCAAGGCCTGAATCCCTTCACGGTTCCTCTCCCTTTAGTGCTTGACTTTCTAACCACTCTTTTTAACGATGGTGCCAGCAGTTCCACAGTCAAAGTACAACTGGCGGCAATTTCTCATTATCACATTGGTCATGACTCTAGTCCACTCATGTCAGCCAAGTTGTGTAAAATTTTCCTTAAAGGTACATGTTAAGTTGTCTATCTCGCCTTCATTCTTGCTGGATGAGTTCGGAGCCGACCTCGGCTCCGACTCGGCCACTCTAAAAGCTCGAGAGTTGGTTCCACCGGCTCAAGGCTCCCCTTATATCCCACAATGCTAGGCGAGAGTTACCTCAGATCTCGTTTGCCGCTACAGCTTCGAGGTTGGTTGTTTCTACCGGTTCCTGGTGAGTACTATTTTCTTGTTGAAATTAGTCTTTAAAAACCCCTTTAATTTAATATTTTTACTTAGTTTAGAGTAGGTTAGAAAACTTTATTCCCTACCCAAAAAAATGTCCTTTTCTTTTCCCAAGAACCTTTGGTTCTTCCCTTGGGCCTATAGGCCTTTCCTTCGCTAGTGGAGTGTGTGTGTTTTATTGTAGTTTAAATTACTAGTACTACTACTACTTTTATTGTATTAACCTGACAGGGTATAACTAGTGTGTTTGTGTGCGTGTTTGTGTACACCTGTTCAGTCAAAAATGTCTAAAGAAGCAAAGGTCTCCGGATTCAAGAAGTGTGATGCGTGCTGTCAGAAAATGTCTCTGACAGACGCTCACACTTCTTGTGTCTATTGTCTGGGGCCTTTGCACCTGCAGGACTCCTGTGCTGTGTGCCATGGCTTCAGCCCCAGGGTCCTGCAGGAAAGAAAGAATAAATTAATTCTTAGAGGCTTACTCAAGCCAGAGGATTCCCTGTCTGTTTCAACAGGGAAGCCCTCTAAGGCATCTAGGTCTCGGCTCCGCATCTGAGCCGAGACCTAAGGTTTCTCAACCTTTGCCTTCATCGGCTCCGGCTGGAGCCGATAAGTCTCAGTCCACAGTTTCTGTGGCCTCGCTCCGGCCGGGCCGAGGTAATAAGTTCCCGTGTCGGCTCGACCAGACCTTCGGAGCCGACAACTAGGAAGAGGTCCAGGTCACCATCTCTTGGCTCTGTTCATTCGGCTCCAGGATCTCCCCTGCTGTCTGAACGGAGCCAAAGGTCTCACTCCTCTAGGTCATCGAGGCTGTCGGATCATGACCTTCAGAGGTTAGTGAGTCGACTACTTAAGTCCGAGGCACTGGCCCAGATGCTTCAGAGCCCGACTCATCAGTCGATGCCTGCCCCGGTCCATCAACATATACCTCCTTCGACTCTCTTGAGCTCGGAGCCGGGTCGTGTCGGAACCGAGACTGTGATTACGTCGGAGCCGATACAATTGTCTTCGCTCCGTCGGCTCCGCTTTCTTCCTTGGAAGAATCTCGGCGCCGGACTTCCTCGTCGGCTCGAGGGGTGAGTGGCATCGGACCCTTGTCCGACCCCTCTCCCTCTCGGGCTTCGGCGCTGGTGAGTTCGGCTCCGACATAGGCCTCGGAGCCATCACTGTCGGTGCCGAGGGGGTTCTTAGCTTTTCGGAGCGGGACCTCTGGCTCTGCCTGACAGGGGTGCATTCGAGGTCATGCGGAGTGTGTTAGAGCCTGGCTCTACTCCACAGTCGGCTCCGGCCCCTCCCTCTATGGTGCCTCAGGCTAAGTCGACTCACTCCCTCATCCCGGACCGCAGAGAGCCAGCTCCTCAGGAGCCCCTGTGGGATTTCATCCTCTTCGAGGCCTCTCCTGATTTGGCAGAAGAGCCCCTCGGAAAAGGAAGTGTAAGAGGAAACACATTGACTCACCTGAGTCCATCACGCCAGACACAGATTTGGATGATTCTGAGGGTTCCCCGTTCCCCTTCTGAAGATGTCTCATTTGCAGACATTCTGGAGATCCTGAAACAGAGGGAAATTGGCCAGCCCTCAACCCTTCGGAGGACGAATCTGTGTATCTTGAGGCGCTTTGGCTCGTCCTTCCACCTCCTGGGTGTCCCCCCTTCGACCCCCTCATGCAGGTGGTTGCTAAGAAGGCATGGACGGCTCCTGATTCAGTGGACCCCACTCCCAGGAGACCCTCTAAATTCATAACAGCTCCAGCAGACAAACAATTTTTAGCAAAAGGAGTTTCTGTAGATGCTATGGTGGTAGCTGCTGCCACAAAGAAGGAACTAGCTGATCCTTCAGTACCTGTCCATCCACCTAACAAGGAATCTAGGTCCATGGATAGGTACGGGAAGCGGATGTTCTCCTCAGCTACATTTACCATGCGTTCGCTGAACTACCTGTGCCATTTTACTCGTCTTCAAAGGGACTTGATCAAGGAAGCGAGTGAAATGTTAAAGGATCCTACAGCTGCGGGTTTCCAAGACAAGATGAACACGCAGCTGGCTACCCTTAATTCCATAACCAACTCCTCCATGCGCCTTCTTTCTTACGCGGCTGATGGAGCGAGCAGAGCCGCAGGGACAGGGGTGGCCTTACGTAGGCACGCCTGGATGCGGCTATGCAATTTTGCGGACCCTTTCAAGACGTCTTTCACGAACTCCCCTTTTGATGGATCATCTCTCTTTGGTCCTCAAGTGAAAGAAACCCTGACTAGGTGCGAGACTGATGGCAAGACCCTTTCTGCCGTTGGAGTCCGTTTTTCTACTCCTTCCAGGCCTTACCCCAAAGGCCAGAAAGGTGGAAAGATGTGGTTCCGTAAACAATCTCAAGGGACTTCGCCTGACGCACAGAGTCGTTTTCCCACCAGAGGCAGAGGTGGGAATAACAATGGTAGACGCCCTAGGGGCAGGGGGGGTCCGCAGAACCAGGGCAATCGGGAAGCCTTCCCTGACAAGCCCTTTCAGCATCCCTGAGGTGTTGCCCGACTGCCCATCTTCGGAGGCAGTCGGGGGAAGATTGTCACTGTACCCAGAAGCCTGGCTATCCCTGACTCAAGACAAATGGGTACAGTCCATCATTTCCGAAGGCTATTCTATCCCCTTTCTTCGCTTTCCAAATCAGTCAAAAAAATCCCTTCCAGATGTTCCACCCGCTCAAAGGGATCTAGCAGCTTTGGAAATTTCAAAACTGCTTGCAAAAGAGCAATTCAGCCAGTGCCAGCAGACCAACAAGGATCCGGAATCTACTCAAGGTTCTTTTTAGTTCCAAAGAAAACAGGGGACTGGAGACCGATATTGGATCTCAGTGTCTTGAACAAATCGGTCAAGAAAACAAGATTTCGGATGGTCACGCTGCAATCCATCCTTCCCCTTTTGGGCAAAGGAAACTGGATGTGCTCTATAGACCTTCGGGATGCGTACTATCACATAAAAATGAACAGACGCTCCAGAAGATTCCTCCGCTTCAGGCTGGGAACCAGTCATTTTCAATTCAGGGCCCTGCCCTTTGGTCTCACCACTGCCCCCCGGGTGTTTACCAAATGCATGGCAGTGGTAGCTTCTCACCTGAGACGACAAGGATTCCAGGTGTTTCCATATTTGGACGACTGGCTCCTCACAGCTCCCACCAAGCATCTCCTTCTGATGGCCAGAGATTACACTTTTCGCGTTTGTCAAAAGCTGGGTATTTCAATAAATTGCGAAAAGTCTGTTTTGTCGCCTTGTCGTACTATTACCTACATAGGCGCAAATCTAGATACGATAAACATGTCTGCAAGGCTAACACATCAAAGGATATCAGACATTCACAAATTGGTATCACTCCTTCTCAACAACAACAGAATCAAAGTCAGGTTAGTTCTAAAGGTGTTGGGAATTATGGCAGCTGCCATACCTCTCCTTCCATTAGCCAGATACCACATGCGGATCCTTCAGTGGATGCTTTTTACTCAATGGTCATACCAGGAACTTCCAATGTCTCACACCATTGTGATCACGCAGGCGCAAAAGCATCTCATGTGGTGGATGTCTTCCCCCCATCTCCTGTCGGGAAGACCTTTTGTTCCACTTCCTCCGGTTGCTACACTGACAACGGATGCCTCCCTGATCGGATGGGGGGGGCATTATCAGGGCAGGAAAGTCCAGGGCACATGGCAACCAAACGAATGCCACTTGCACATAAATGTTCTGGAGATGAGAGCAGTGCTTTTAGCGTTGCAAGCCCTTCAAGACTCTCTTCCCTTGGGAACAATTGCAATCCAGACAGACAATATGTCTGTAGTGTGGTACATCAACAAACAAGGCGGAACCAGATCATACCCCCTGTGTCAAGAAGCACTCAGACTGTGGCAATGGGCAATTTCTTCTCAGCATTTTCTGATAGCAACGCACATCCCCGGGAAGTCCAATCATATTGCGGACAAGTTGAGCAGAGCTATTCTCATGCCTCACAAGTGGTCTCTGAAAGACTCTGTAGTGAGAGAAATTTTTCTCAAGTGGGGTCAGCCTTGCTGCGATCTTTTTGCTACTCCCCAAAACAGCAAGTGCAGAGAATATTTCACTCTATTCCCTTTACCAGGCCAACCCAGCAGAGACGCTCTAGTCCAAGTTTGGCCCGGGACTTCTGTATGCATTTCCTCCTTTCCCACTGATCTCTCAAGTAATTCAGAAAGCTATCGCTCAGAAGGCCTCATTGATCCTCATTGCTCCTTACTGGCCTCGACAAGTGTGGTTCCCCTTTCTACATCGTTTCTCTTGAGCGACCGTGGAATCTGGACCTAGTGCCAGATCTTTTGATCCATCAGTCGGGTCAGTTTCATCGCTCCCTCCCCTCTCTGAACCTCACTGCTTGGTTCCTCCAGTTCCAACCTTAGCCAGGCTTCCTCAATTATCTCACTCTGTTAGAGATATATTGATAGCTTCCCATAAATCTTCCACTCGAAGATTTATTTGAGTAAGTGGAACGCTTCTCATATTGGGCACAAGGAAAGGACATAGATCCTTTCACCGCTTCCATCCAACTAGTCCTTGATTTTCTAGCTGAACTCTTCCATGCAGGTTCATCTCCTCTACACTTAAAGTTCAATTGGCAGCTATTTCTAACTTTCATGTGGGTATTTCTGAATCTGCCCTAATGTCCCACAAACTCTGCAAAGCCTTTTTGAAAGGAGTTTTTCTTCTCAGACCTCCTATAAGAAATCCTCCTTCTCCTTGGGACCTAAATTTAGTTCTTGCTTCTTTGATTCTTCCCCTTCGAACCTGCAGCTTCTTGTTCCTTAAAATTGTTATCATGGAAAACTCTTTTTCTGGTAGCTATTACATCAGCTAGAAGAGTTTCAGAGCTTCAAGCACTCAGTTGTCGCCCTCCTTATCTTTTGTTTCATAAGGACAGAGTATCCTTACGAACTAACCCGTCCTTTTGCCTAAGGTGGTCTCGACATCAAATCTAAACCAAAGCATTGACCTCCCTGTCTTTTTCCAGAGTATTCCAATAGGTCTGAACAAAAATTACACTGCCTGGATGTTCATCGTCAATTGAGGTACTACTTGGATAGAACAAAACAATTCAGAAAATCTGATCAGCTGTTTGTCTCCTATGCGGAAAGCAGAAAGGGACTTTCAGTTTCAAAGGTATCATTATCCAGATGGCTAACATCTTTGATTTCCTGGTATATGAAATTAGACAACAAAATTGCCTAATAAACCTAAAGCCCATTCCACCAGAGCTTTGGCTACTTCTTTAGCCTTCCAAGACAGACTGCCTATTGACACCATTTGTGCAGCGGCTACTTGGGCTACTCCTCACACTTTTATTTCTCATTATAAGTTGGATTTAGCTTCTAGGCATAGAGCTAATTTTGGTTCCACTGTTCTCAGGAGTCTGTTCCGTTAGGCCACCCGGGACAAGGTGCTAGGGACGCGGTCCCATCCAGCAAGAATGAAGGCGAGATAGACAACTTAACATATAGAAGTTATGTTCTTACCATAACGTTCCATGTTAGTTGTCTTCTTCTCGCCCCACCCTCCTTCCCCCTGGCCTGGACAGACCTAGAGGAGTTGTGATCGTGACCTCTCTTTCTACCACCTCTTTCTTAGGCATATGCTGTTTTGCATATTTCCTGGATCAGGATGTAGGTCACCCTTCTTCTTCCTGTTGTTAGAGGTGGACTCTGTTTAGAGTTATTCTGTTACTATTATAAGCTGGGGTTAGCTTACAAACGAGATCTGAGGTAACTCTCGCCTAGCATTGTGGGATATAAGGGGAGCCTCGAGCCGGTGGAACCAACTCTCGAGCTTTTAGAGTGGCAGTCGGGCCGAGGTCGGCTCCGAACCCATCCAGCAAGAAGAAGGCGAGAAGAAGACAACTAACATGGAACGTTATGGTAAGAACATAACTTCTATTTTCCTTCTCAGGCCCCCTGTAAAACAAGTGGTTCCTCCTTGGGACCTTTCCTTAGTTCTCCAGGCCTTGACCGCCCCCCCCCCCCTTCGAACCAGCGGCTACGGTGGATCTCAAATTCTTGTCTTTCAAGACAGCCTTTTTAGTAGCCATTACATCGGCCAAGAGAGTTTCAGAGCTCCAAGCATTATCAGCTAAACCTCCTTACTTGGTATTTCATCCAGACCGTGTTTACCTCAGGACCAACCTGTCCTTTCTTCCTAAAGTAGCTTCTGAAGCAAACATTAATCAATCCATTAACCTCCCTGTTTTCTTTCCTAAATATGAAAACAAAGGTGAATACAAGCTTCACTCCTTAGATGTTCACAGGCAACTTAGATTTTATCTAAACAGAGCGGCTGGTCATAGGCAATCCGACCAGTTGTTTATTTCCTTTGCTAAATTTAATTTGGGCAAGCCAATTTCTAAAGTCTCTGTCTCGCTGGATTTCACAGTGTATCTTATTGGCTTATCAAGCTTCAGGAAGGCCGCACCGAGGGTGTACACGCCCATTCAACCCGGTCAGTATCTACCTCGGCAGCCTTTAAGGCTAGGATTCCTCTAGATGATATTTGTGCAGCAGCCACGTGGGCTTCATCTCATACTTTTATTTCCCACTACAAGTTGGATCTTGCATCTAGGGGTAGAGCATCCTTTGGCTCCGGTGCTCGAATATCCTTCCATGATGGCCGCCCAAGATTCAGGTAGCTGGGGACTCTGTCCCACAGGTTGCAGACAAATGAATCTCCTACTTCAGATTTAGAAGTTATGTACTCACCATAACGTTCCATCTGAGTAGGTGTATTCATTTGTCTGCAACCATCCCGCCCTCCTATCCCCCTGGCCTTTCAGTTTCCTGCATATTATGTGTTACCCTTTTCAGGGTGTTCTTGCTGTTGGCAAACTCGATCTGAGGTCATGAGGGTAGAGCAGGGTATTATGGGTGAGGGGAGGAGCTGAGAGCTTGGATCCATAGCTGGTAAACCATGCCGGTTCGGATCCGATATCGGATCCATAACCCACAGGTTGCAGACAAATGAATACACCTACTCAGATGGAACGTTGTGGTGAGTACATAACTTCTAAATAACAGCAATTAACCCAAATTTATCCCAAAGGGTTAAAGACATAATCCTGGAGGCTCGTAGACCTTCAACAAGAAAGAATTATGCAGCAAAATGAAAAAGATATCTCATCTGAAGTACTGCAAAGGGCCAAGATGTGACACTGGTGAACATAGCCAACATCCTGGAGTACTTGGCGGAGCTTTTTCATACAGGCCTGTCCTATTCCTCCATCAAGATACATGCATCAGCTATTTCAGCAGAATACAGCTTGGATCCTCCTGTCTTCTCGCATCCTCTGCTCAGACAGTTTCTGAGAGGAATTAAAAATGTAAAACCTCCCAGGAAACCTCCATTGCCAGCATGGGACTTGAACTTTGTGCTAGAAAAACTGACTCTACCTCCTTTCGAACCAGCAGCTACATCAGAATTGCAATACTTATCCTGGAAGACTGCTTTCCTGCTGGCAATAACTTCAGCAAGAAGGGTCTCTGAACTACAGGCATTAATGGCAGTACAACCCTTCCTGATCTTCCATCAAGATAGAGTGTCCTTAAGAACAAATCCTACATTTATGCCTAAGGTGGTATCCAGAGTCTCTTTAAATCAGGCTATCCACCTTCCAACATTCTTCCCAATCCACAGAACAGGGAGAAAAGCTCTTGCATACCTTGGATGTACACAGACAATTATGCTACTACCTGGACAGGACAAAAAACAATAGAAAAACTGACCAGCTTCTGGTAGCATATGCAACAGGAAAGGAAGGAAAACCAATTTCTAAACAGACAATCTCCAAATGGATAGGAAATTGCATTAGATTTTGTTACTCCTACCATGGAAAGAAAACTCCAGAGAACATCAGGCCTCACTCCACAAGGGCTACAGCCACTACCACAGCTTTCTTACGAGGAGTGGCTACCAAGGACATTATAGAGGCTGCTACTTGGACCTCCGTGCATACATTTGCCAAGCATTATAATTTACCTCTATACTCTAGATCCCGTGCTGGCTTTGCCACTGCTGTTTTGCAAGGGATACTAACTACACCATAATCTACTCTCATTTCCTCCTCCCTAGTCTAGCTATGGTATTCTACCCATTTGTAAGGACTGCAGATGCATCCTTGAAGGACATAGTACAGTTTTGTACCTACCATAAATGTAGATGTCCGAGAGGAATGCATCTGCAGTCAGGATAACCCACCCTCCTTCCCCTCTGAGGTACTCCTAGGGTACTTACCAATCTTCAGCTAGCTTGGGGGGGATCTATTATGGTGTATTTGTTTGTATATATGTACATACATGCTTATTTTGTGTGTTTGCTCTCTCCTATTTGGAATATTTGGCATTTATCCAAATTTAGCCATCCAAGAGGGCACCTGGCATCTGGGGCAAGAAACACTGAGGAAAATGGCGTCAGCTGATGCCTTTATACCCGAAGAACTGCCGCAATGACGTCGGGTGAAGTGCGACACCAGCCGAAGCCAGACCCAGACTTTGGAATCCGGCCGACCGAAGGGCTGCCTGACGACAGGACAACCCATTTGTAAGGACTGCAGATGCATTCCTCTCGGACATCTACATTTATGGTAGGTACAAAACTGTACTTTCATCGTGTTTCACTGTTGCAGTCATGACTGTAGGGTTCTCCCCTGCCGGCAGGCAGCCCCCGGTCGGCCAGAATCCCAAAGTCTGGGTCCGGCGTCGGCTGTTCAACCCTGCTCCCTGACGTCAGAGCGCCAGGAGTATAAAGCTGACAGCCGACGCCATCTTCTCCAGTCTTTCTTGCCGTGCGGTGATAGCAGTTCGCAAGTGCCGGTCGATTGTCTCCTGACGAATATTTCTACGTACTTCGGTCCGAAGACTTTCTTCTCCACTCAAAGCTAAGTACCCCGTTGGGGAAACTTTTTTCTTGCTCCACTCCGATGTCAGAAAAAGTTAATAATTGTATTTCATGTGGGAAGCAAATACCTCATAAGGATTTTCATTCTTACTGTATTCCTTGCTTGGGCCCTGACCACGACGTAGCTAGTTGTCGGTTTTGCGCTAGATTCAATCAACGTACAATTAAACGAAGGTAAGATTTTGCTTTTCATTACTTCGGTAGACGCTTTAACTACAAAATGTCGTCGGATACGCTTCCATCTACTGGAGTTCACAAGCGTCGCAAGGATAAAGACAGGCCTCCGAGGTCCAAATCTGATGATAGCGCACATGTGGAGCCAGCTTCAGGTACGGCCGTCGTCAGTGAGGCGCTTTTGCAGCCCCTGTCGTTGGCCATTTCAGAACCGACGGCAGAAACGGACTCTCATGAGGAGCCAACCAGTCCTTTAAATATCTCTGTTGCAGGACCTTCGGACATTGCTCCTTCGGATGGGTCCGGAGCCGCTGTGCAGGTACCGGCTTCCTAAGGGGTTTTCAGGCCTACTCAGCTTCAAGTAAAGGCAAAGCCAAAGACAAAGGCAAAGACTCCTTCTAAATCAACACAGGCCTCTTCTGAACCGGCTCCCAAGTCACAGAAACAGTTACTCAAGATGGCAGAGGATTTACTTACAATGATTAGGGGTTCTCATCCCCCTCTAGACAAAAGGCCAAGGTAGGATGTTTATTATGATTCTTCTGATCAGGCTTCTGTTTCCTCAGTTTCTTCTTCTGATCAGGAATATTCTTTTCCTCCTTATTGAGGATTCTGATGCGGTAGAATCCATTCCTTCAGCTTCTCCCCCCGGAGGATTTTTCCTTTGGGGAAACTCTGCATGAAATGAGGGAACATTTTCACTGGGAGGGACAGGAGTATTCAGAATCTAAGAAAAGACTGAGGGATTTTCTTCTTCTACCCCAACATAGACCCCTGGCTATTCCTCCTGTTCTGGATATTGTGGATGATGCCTTTTCGGAGGCTAATTTAACCCCTGATTCTTTTCCTCCTGCTCCTGTTAAGCCTGATAGGTACTACAGGGTTCCTGATTCTCATCAGTTTTTATACAAGAATCCTACTGCTGACCCTGAAACCATTTCTCAGGGTCCTAAGGGTGTTAAGGCCGCTACTGCCAAAAATCCTATTCCTACTGAAAAGGATTCTCGAGCCTTGGAAAGATGGGTCAAAAAGGTGTACACTTCTGCTACTTTGTCCATTAGGGCTTTAAACTGTCAGTTTCATATGCTTAAATATCAGCAATTTCTCCTGTCTGTCTTAAAACAGAAATTTACTTCCATTTCTGCCTGTGCAGAGGATAAGGAATTACATGACTTATTGCATGCCACTGAACAAGTTGGAAAGCATGTTTTACATTCTGGATTTGATGCCTTGGAGGCTTCTTGTAGGGCTGCGGCCTCTGGCACAGTCATTAGGAGACATGCATGGCTAAAGGAACAAAATTTACCTGAACAAGTAAAAGCTAAATTATTGGATGCTCCTGTTCAGCATAATGTTTTGTTTGGATCTAAAGCTGAAGAGGTGATTAAAAAGATGGAGGATAAGGCGAAATCCATGCAAACAGTTAAAGATTTCTTACAAGTACAGCCTCCTAGATTTAGCAGAATTTGGCCATCAAAAAACTGGTCCTTTCCCTCTTCAGACAGGCCTCAAAGGGGTAGATATAGATGCTCCAGAGGAAGGCCTCAAACACAAGCTGCTTATAGACCAAGGCAATGGACTGCTTCTACCCCTAGGGGAGGAGAGGACAGGCCACAGTCTCAAAGGAAACAAACTCAATGACTCCCTCTGTTGGGCTGCAGGAACGTCTTGCCTGGAAGCCCCTCTCGGAGGAAAACTCTCTCTTTTCTACCAAAATTGGACTCAAATAACCCAGGACAAATGGGTTTTGGATGTGATTTTAAGAGGTTACAAATTCCATTTTCATACCTTGCCAAGGCCAAGCGGATGGCCAGACCTTCCAAAATATCAATGGACGGAGGCCTTAAACCAAGTGGAGGCTCTTTTGGCTTTGAATGCCATAGAACTGGTACCTCTTTCAGAGATGGGAAAAGGGTTTTACTCAAGGCTCTTTCTAGTCCCAAGAAAGCAAAATTCATGGAGACCCATTCTGGATCTTTCGGTCTTGAACACCTTTCTAGAGATTCCAAGATTCAAGATGCTTACTCTACAGCAGTTACTTCCAATGCTGTCCAAAGATGTATGGATGGTGACTTTGGATTTAAAGGAGGCATATTTACACATTCCCATCAGGCAGGATCGCAGAAAATACCTCAGGTTCAAGGCCGGATCGAGGCACTTTCAATTCTCTGCGCTGCCCTTTGGATTATCTACTGTGCCCAGGGTCTTTACCAAATGCCTGGCTCCAGTAGTAGCTTACTGCAGACTCAAGGGAATTCAAATTTACCCTTATCTGGACGATTGTCTAATTCAGGCAGACAGCAAGGATGTATTACTCCAGCATCTAGACTTTGTACAACACCTCCTCAAATTCCTGGGATTCTCTGTAAACATAAAAAAGTCAAATTTGACACCATCACAACAGATAACTTTTCTGGGTGCTCTTCTAAACACTACAACCCAGATGGCATTTCTGACATCCGAAAAACTATTACAGCTGGCATCAACTTTAAAAGCCTTGGCAACTTTAACCCATCTATCTGCAAGGAAATTCCTGCAGGCTTTGGGTTACATGGCCTCCTGCATCCTTCTAGTACCATACGCAAGACTATACATGAGGAAAATATAGTGGTACCTAAAAAGTGTATGTTCTCAGCATTACCACAGTTTGGACATACTGATTCCTGTCCTTCCTTGCCTTCAAAAGGAATTTCTTTGGTGGTCCAGGGCATGTGCTCTAAACAAAGGGAAGCCCTTCTGTGTACCTCCTGCCTCTCAGATTCTAACCACGGACGCCTTGGATTATGCTTGGGGAGCCCATTTTCAGGCCAATTGTCTGCAGGGCCTTTGGACAAAGGATCAGAAGCACCTGCATATCAACTTAAAGGAAATGTTAGCCGTTCAGAAAGCTCTATTGGCCTTCAGGAATCTCATACAACCAGGGCAACTACTAATACGGACAGACAACACCACAGTTATGCGGTACATAAACAAGCAAGGGGGATCTCATTCCTACCCCCTTTGCAGACTAGCCATGGATTTATGGAACACAGCTCTAGCTTGCAATCTGGATCTTCAAGCTCAGTTTCTACCAGGAAAACAAAACTTACTGGCAGACAGTTTGAGCAGAAACCTTTCGGATCCTCACGAGTGGATGCTGGACACCAAAATATTCAAGATGATAACAGCAGTATGGGGATGTCCTCGCATAGATCTCTTTGCATCCCATCTAAATCATCAGCTACAGAATTTTTGCACCAGGACATTCCACAGAGAGGCTTGGAATGTGGATGCCCTGTCATTCAGTTGGAGGAACCTCTCGGGATATGCTTTTCCACCTCTACCTCTTCTTCCACGAGTTTTATTGAAGATAAAACAGGACAAACCCAAGATGATAATCTTGTTGCCTCCGAATTGGCCTCGGCAGTTTTGGTATCCACCTCTAATAAACCTATGTCTGGAGCCCCTTTGGGTTTTACCTCAGTCTCCGAACCTTCTGTCCCAACATCAGGGTCAGGTTCTACACACTCATGTCAGAACTCTCAGCCTGGCGGCCTGGTTAATCCAGAGCCTTTGATTTCTTCTTTCCTACCCAAGCAGGTTATGGATGTCATTTTAGAAGCCAGACGTCCTAGCACTTGGAAATCTTATGCAGGAAAATGGAAAAGATTTTGTTCCTGGATGCAGGCTCAGGATTCTGATCCTCTTCTTCCTAACATTACTTTAATATTACTTTACTTGACGGATCTCTTACATAAGGGTCTCTCTTTCTCTTCCATTAAGATCCATGCTTCTGCTATTTCAGCTCATTATAATACAGACCCTCCCATCTTTTCCCACCAGCTCATGAGACAGTTCCTCAGAGGAGCTAAGAACTTACGACCTCCTAGATCTCCTACTCCTGCTTGGGATCTCAATTATGTTTTGGAAAAACTAACCTTGCCTCCTTTTGAGCCTGCTGCTTCTGCTGACATCAAGTTTTTATCTTGGAAGACAGCTATCCTGTTGGCACTAACCTCTGCCAGGAGAGTTTCTGAGTTACAAGCCCTTATGGCGGTGGAACCTTATATTATTTTTCATCAAGACACAGGGTATCTCTGAGGACCAATCCGACTTTCATGCCTAAGGTGGAATCAAACTATCCACTTGCCAACCTTTTTCCCCACTCCTCAAAATAAAGGGGAAATGATCTTACATTCCTTGGATGTACATCGACAGCTACGTTTTTACCTGAACAGCACCAAGGACATCAGAAAATCAGAACAATTGTTTGTCTCCTCTGCTTCAAGTTCCCAAGGTAAAGCCATTTCTAAACAAACCATTCTAAATGGATTGCTCATGGAATCAGATTTTGTTATTCACACCATGGAAAGCAAATCCCAGGGAGCATACGGACTCATTCCACCAGAGTTGCTGCCACTTCTGCAGCCTTCCTCAGGGGAGTTCCTACCAAGGACATTTTGGAAGCTGCAACCTGGAGTTCAGTGCATACTTTCTCTAAGCACTACAATTTGCCTCTCTACTCCAAGTCTAGGGCAGGCTTTGCCTCTGCAGTCTTGCAGGGCCTTTTAGCCGCCCCTCCTTCTTTATGACCACCTCCCTTTCTTTCAGCTTTGGGATTCTACCCTACAGTCATGACTGCAACAGTGAAACACAATGAAAATAGTACAGTTGTGTACACCTACCATAAATGTAGATGATCGAGTGTCTTCACTGTTGCAGTCTGGGTTTCCCTCCCTCCTGTCCCCTCTTATTTTTACTTTTGTGTGGTTCCTTTTTTCACCATTCTTTTGAGGTGTATTTGCATAGGTTTTGGGACCATTTTCATTTTGGGACTCCTGACAACTGGGGCAAGAAAAACTGGAGAAGATGGCGTCGGCTGTCAGTTTTATACTCCTGGCTCTCTGACGTCAGGGAGCAGGGTTGAACATCCGACGCCAGACCCAGACTTTGGGATTCTGGACGACCGGGGGCTGCCTGCCGGCAGGGGAGAACCCTATAGTCATGACTGCAACAATGAAGACACTCGAACATCTACATTTATGGTAGGTGTACACAACTGTACTTTCCCTCTGACACGGATTCTAGAGCATTAGATAGATAGGGGAAGAAAGTTTACACTTCTGCAACTTTAGCAGTAAGGGCTTTAAATTGCCAGTTCCACATGCTTAAATACCAACAATATTTAATGTCTCTGTTAAAACAGAAAATGCTTACAAGCTCAGAAGGTCCTGACTGTAAGGAAATGCAGGATTTATTGCATGCAGCTGAACAAGTGGGAAAAACATACTCTGCAATGTGGTTTTGATTCATTAGAGGCTTCTTGTAGAGCCGCAGTTACAGGATCTGTGATTCGAAGGCATGCTTGGTTAAAAGAACAAGGTTTACCTGATCATGTTAAGGCAAAATTATTGGATACTCCTTTACAGCATGATATCTTGTTTGGTGTTAAGGCAGAAGAGGTATTAAAGAAAATGGAGGATAAGGCAAAATCTATGCAAACAGTGAGGGATTTCTTACAGGTACAGCCACCTCGATTTAGCAGAAATTGGCCTTCTAAAAATTGGTCCTTTCCAGTGTCAGACAGACCACAAAGAGGCAGATACAGACGCCCAAGAGGCAGATCTCAGTCCCACTCAGTCCCAAGGCTCTTACAGACCACAACAGTGGGGTGCTTCATCCCCAAAAGGAGGAGACAAGTCACGACCTTATAGGAAACAGTCCCAATGACTTCCCCCTTCACATGCCAAGCACTTTCCTTTTGGCAGCTCCCTTAGGGGGAAAACTAGCTCTCTTTTCACAAAATTGTCATATAATCACCAAAGACAAATGGGTTCTGGATATTGTGTCTCAAGGTTACAGGTTCCACTTTCACACTCTACCAAGGCCAAAAGGAATGCCAGACCTGCCACAAAATCAATGGGCAGAGGCACAAAAACAAATTACAGCCCTCATGGACATGAGAGCTATTCACAAAGTGCCACAACAGGAACAAGGACAAGGATTTTACTCAAGACTTTTCTTGGTCCCCAGAAAGGACAAAGCCTGGAGACCCATTCTGGACCTATCTACTCTAAATACTTCCCTGGCTGTTCCGAAATTCAAAATGTTGACATTACAGCAACTTCTTCCCATGCTGGGCAAGAAGGCTTGGCTAGTTACTTTGGACCTCAAAGAGGCATACCTGCATGTCCCAATCAGACAATATTGCAGAAGATACCTCAGATTCATAGCTGGCACAATGCATTACCAATTCTGTGCACTGCCTTTTGGCTTATCTACTGCGCCCAGGGTCTTCACAAAATGCCTGGCACCAGTAATTGCATTTTGCAGACAAAAAGGAATTCAAATATATCCCTACTTGGACGACTGTCTTATTCAAGCAGAGAGCAAGGACATTCTTCTAAAGCATCTGGCATTTGTAAAAATATTGCTAATTTGCCTAGGGTACACAGTAAACGAAAAGAAGTCAAAACTAGTGCCCTCACAAGAGATAATATTCCTGGGTGCTAGCTTAAATACAACGGCCTAGATGGCTTATCTCACGCTAGACAAGCAAAGACAACTGACTCAGTACTTTCAATTGATTGCAACAAAAACCCAGCTCCCTGCAAGAAAAATTCTGCAGGCCTTGGGGTTCATGGCATCCTGCATACTACTAATACCATATGCAAGACTGCATATGAGGAAATTAAATGGTACCTAAAAAGTGTTTGGACTCAACACTGTCACAGTTTGGAAACAGTAATACCACTTATTCCCTGCCTACAACAGGAGTTTCGATGGTGGGCACAGACATGTCACCACAACAAGGGACAACCTTTCACTTTACCCACAGCCAGGTAGACACTAACAACAGATGCTTTGGATTACGCCTGGGGAGCACACATGGCAGGAAAATGTATTCAGGGCAAGTGGGCCACAGACCAAATGCATCTTCACATCAATCAAAAAGAGATGCTAGCTGTACAAAATGCCCTAACAGCTTTCAAGGACCTTCTGCATCCAGGACAACTATTACTAAAGACGGACAACAACACAGTTATGTGGTACATAAACAAGCAAGGGGGCACTCATTCCTATCCCCTCTGCAGGCAAGCCATGACTTTGTGGAACACAGCCCTGACCTATCAAGTTCATCTGCAAGCACAATTCCTGTCAGGAAAGAAAAATACTCTGGCAGACGACTTAAGCAGAAACATCATGGATCCTCACGAGTGGAAATTAAATCCACAAGTATTCAGCATGATAACACAAAAATGGGGGTGCCCAGACATAGATCTTTTTGCCTCCCCTCTGAACTGCCAACTACAGAAATTCTGCACAAGGACTTACCACACACAAGCATGGAAAGTGGATGCTGTCTCGTTCAGCTGGAAAACCCTAAAAGTCTATGCCTTCCCACCACTGCCTCTCCTGTCAAAGGTACTCCTAAAAGCCAGACAAGAAAGGCCAAAAATTATCCTGATTGCCCCAGACTGGCCACGCCAGCACTAGTACCCAGTCTTAAAGAACTTGGCTCAAGGCCCAGCATGGATTTTACCTCAAATTCCTCATCTTCTGATACAACAAAACTAATCAGATCCTGCACAGCCAGCTCAAAACCTTAAACCTGGCTGCATGGTAGATTACTTAGCCAAGCAGCCAACACCTCTCTCTAAAGCTGTTATGGGTGTCATTTTGGAGGCCAGGAGGCCCAGCACAAGGAAATCCTATTCAGAAAAGTGGAAGAGATTCTGCGCCTGGAACCAGGCTCACAGCTTTGACCCTCTTGTTCCAAATATTCCTCGGATATTACAATTAACTGAGATGCTGGACAAAGGCCTATCATTTTCATCCATTAAGATCCACGCCTCTGCCATCTCAGCTCATTACAACACGGATCCTCCTATTTTCTCTCATCCATTATTAAAACAAGTACCTCAGAGGGGCTAAAAACATAAGACCACCTCGGAGAGCTTGGGACCTCATAAAACTAACTTTACCTCCTTTTGAGCCAGCCAATACAGCAGAACTAAAATATGTGTCGTGGAAAACTGCTCTGCTTCTGGCAATAACCTCAGCACGAAGAGTCTGAGTTACAGGCACTATTGGCAGTGGAACCTTTCATCGTTTTTCATCAAGACAGGGTTTCTTTAAGAACAAACCCTACATTTATGCCAAAGGTGGCATCCAGTGTGGCTCTTAACCAAACTATTAACTTGCCAACATTTTATCCAAATCCCCAGAATAAAGGGGAGAGACTTCTGCACTCATTGGACATACACAGGCAGTTATGCTTCTACTTGGACAAAACAAAAGCTTTCAGGAAAACTGAGCAATTGTTTGTAGCATATGCAGCAGGATCACAGGGAAAGGCTATTTCAAAGCAGACCATTTCAAAGTGGATAGGACACTGTATCCGTTTCTGCTGCACACAGCATGGAAAAACTGCACCTAGCAACATTAGGCCACATTCCAGCAGGGCAAGAGCCACTTCAACTGCCTACCTTAGAGGAGTACCTACCAAGGATATTTTGGAAGCTGCAACGTGGAGTTCAGTGCACACCTTTACCAAGCATTGCCACTTGCCTCTTTACTCTAAACCCAGAGCTGGCTTTGCCACAGCAGTGCTGCAGGGCCTCATAGCCACCCCAAATCCTTTATAGAACCAGCCACCCACCCTCAGCTTTGGGATTCAACCCAAGTGTAATGACTGCAGCAGTGAAACACGATGAACATAGTACAGTTTTGTACCTACCATAAATGTAGATGTTCGAGTGTATTCACTGCTGCAGTCCAGGTTACACTCCCTCCATCTCCACTTTCTTAGCTGGGACTTATCTATACCTTTCTACCCTATACAACCTATGTGGTGTATTTGCTTGTAACTGAAGGTATTGTTTTTATTTTTTATGTATGTTTTACTTACAGTATGTGTTGCCTACCTATTTGGGGGCACCTGACATCTGAGGCAAGAAAAACTGAAGAAAATGGCGTCGGCTGCAACTTATATACCCCTGGCGTACTGACTTCAGGGAAGAAGTGACCACAACCAACGCCGGACCAAGACTTAGGAACTCTGGCCGACTGCGGGACCACCTGACGGCAGGATAACCCAAGTGTAATGACTGCAGCAGTGAATACACTCAAACATCTACATTTATGGTAGGTACAAAACTGTACTTTCTTTGTCATATTTGCACAGCTCTGTTTGTTGAATAGTAGGTCTGTGGCCTAACACTTTCTGCTCAACTCATTAACACCTATGTGATATGTAATGTTACACCTCAAGCAGCCTTGTATTTTAGAGCATTTTCTAAAAAATAAACTTAAAAATCATAAGATAAACAAATGTAAATATTTTATGAACAATAAAAGCTATTAAAACTGTACAAATAGTAATGTTATCAGTAAGAAATATTTGCAGTGATAGTGCATTCAGTCTTTTCCATAAATACTGCAATATATTATAATTCACACAGACCCCAAATTATATTTTTGTAAGCTTTCACAAATTTTCATATCTTGTCAACTGTACAACCTAGATATATTATTAGAACATTTTTGTTAACCAGACATAAGTTTTCACATGACAAAAAGAAATTCCATTATAAGCGCATGTTTATTGACTCAAGATGTGCAACCTACAGTGCAAATGTTAGATCTGAAGTAGGATGTTCATTTGTTAGCAACCTGTGGGTTACGGATCCGATATCGGATCCGAGCCGGCAACTTGTTTCAAGCTAATGGATCCAAGCTCCTAGCTCTTCCCTTCACCCATAATCCCCTGCTCACCCTCCATGACCTCAGATCTAGTTTGCCGCGCTTGTGGATGGCTGGATCCTTTTGAGCTCTTCAGCTAAGTGAAATATTTTACTATTTCTATTTGTAATTCCTGTCAGAAATTTCTTCTTTAGTTTAAATTAATCAAGTAAAAGTGTGTAAGTGTTAGGCTCCTTATTTTATGATCTTTATTAGTTACCCTCCCTTCGCTGGTCGTTAGTGTGTGTTGCATTTCTTTTGGGGCCTGTGTGTGTGTGTGTGTGTGTGTGTAGTTGTTTTTTTTCCTTTTCTTTTTCAAAAAAAGAATGGCTGAGGCCCCAAAAGCCATATTTTCCAAATGTACCGAGTGTGGCCATACGCTCTCCCCGGCTGATGGCCACACTCGGTGCGTTTGGTGCCTTGGGGTTGAACACCTTACCTCGGGCTGTACCATCTGTGCAGCGTTCAACCCCAGGGCACTGAAAGAGCAGAGGTCGAAACTGGTCCTGGCGGGACTTTTACCCCCGGACTCGGCTTCGGCCTCCGCTACCTCTGCTGCTCCCGTAGCTCCACCACAGCCTGTGGTCACTGCCACTCCTGCCCCCCTGCCTCCATCCGGGACTCAAACTCCCACTAAAGTGTCGGAGGCCAGGGAGGCCAGGAGGGAGAAACGGAGGGGAAAAGCACCACAAGCGGCGGGCCGAGACTTCTGTTTCGGCCCCGCCAGCTAAGCGGGCTTCTCCCTCCACTGCTTCTAGGTCTCCTCCTCCTCGGCTCCGATCCCCTGGTTTCTCCCCGGGGCCCGAGGAGGAGAAGACCCGATCTCCGTCGAGATCATCGAGGCGGCATTCCAGGCCTGCCTCGGTGGCCTCTTCTAGATCTACTTTCAGTTTATCCGATGCAGACTTGGACCGGATGATGCGAAGATTCATCCAGGCCCAGCTGCAGATGGGAGTGCTCTTGCCCCCCCCCCTCGGGGGGGGGGGGCTCGACACCTTTTTTTTCCCACCCAATTGCTCCTTCTCCGACCTGCTATCTGGGTTCGGAGCGTTCAGAGCCAAGCAGCGTTGGAGCCGGGGGTGGGTCGGCACCGACAGTACTTGGTACTTCGGATCCGACCTCTCGGACCTGTGGTCCGAGCTTCGGATCCGGGGGATTGTGTGCCTTCAGCTCCGTCCAGGTCGGAGCACACTAGTCCCTCGGATCCGACGGTCTCGGCGCCGGCTCCGATCCCTTCATCGGATCCGAGTGGGAGCCGACTTTCGGATCCATTAGAGAGTGGCTCTCCCTCGGCCTTCGATGTTGTGGAGAGGGCTCTGTTGAGAGCATCCGGACCCCCGGTCCTTGCATCGGCTCCTACCTGCACTCCCTCTCTGCTGGGCCAGGCTTCCATCACCCGGCCAAAGGGACAGCCTGCTTCAATGTCACAGATGGTTCCATTGGAACAAGATGTTGCCGGCGAGGCCTCCTCGGACAGTCCCCCCGAGTAAGCTTCCCGCAAGCATAAGTGTAAAAGGAGGCACGTGGACTCCCCTGAGTCCTTAACTGAGGACACGGACTTGGAGGAAGGGGAAGGCTCCCCAAGATCTCCCCCTGAGGATGTCTCCTTTGGAGACATCTTGGAGATGCTGAGAATCAGAGGTGGGTGGTTTGCCCCCAAGTCTTCCTCTGACGAGTCCCTGTTTCTGGAGGCATTCGAGGCAGGCCCGTCTACCTCTTTGGTGTCCCCTCCAGCCGACCCCCTGGTGGACCTCATTACCACCAGGGTGTGGAAGGATCCGGACATCGTGGAGCCAATACCGAAACGCCCGGATAGGATTCTTAGCCCCTCCTCAGACTGATCACATTGGAGTAAGGGGCCCCCCGTAGATGCCATGTTGACGGCGGCAGCCACAAAGAGGGAATTGGCTCAGGAGAGCCCCTCAGTCCATCCACCGAGCAGAGAGTCCCGTTTGATGGACCGCTTAGGGAAGCGAGTCTTTAGTTCAGCGACCTTCTCTGTAAGGTCTCTGAACTAAATGGCACATGTCATCAGGATGCAGCGGGATCTTATCAAAGAATACGCTGCATCCCCTTCCCCGAGTCCATGTCGGAGGATGACAAACAATTGTACTCCACCCAAATGGCCACTCTGAGATCGATTTCAAACACCTCTATGCGGCTATTGTCCCACGCCACAGAGGGAGCTGCTAGGGCTAGTGGAGCAGGCCTAGTCATGAGATGTCAGGCCTGGCTCCGTCATTGCGATTTTACGGAGCCCTTTAAAGCGTCTTTCGCAAACGCCCCTTTTGATGGTTCTGCCCTATTTGGCAAAACAGTTCGCGAGCAGAGGTGGACAGGGAGGACGTCGCCCTAGGGGCTGAGGGGCTCCAAGAAACTTTGGGTCCAGAGAACCTTTCTCTGAGCAGCCCGCAGCAGCCCTGAGGGGTTGCCCGGCTGCTGCACTCTGGAGGCAGTTGGGGGGCGCTTTTCGGAACACCTAGCGGCATGGGAGTCCATCACAACAGACCGCTGGATGCTTCGCATCATATCCAGAGGGTACAAAATACCAATACTCCATGTCCCCAAATCCAAGAATCTCCCCGATGTACCACCCAATCAGAGGGAGGCCACAGCTGCAGAAATTCAGCAGCTGCTAAGAAAAAGAGCCATCCAGCCCGTCCCCCAAGACCAGCTCGGATTAGGGTTCTACTCCAGGTTCTTGTTGGTGCCAAAAAAGAAGAGGGACTTGAGACCTATCCTAGACCTTTCCCGCTTGAACCTGTCAGTAACCAAGGAAAAATTCTGGATGGTCACTCTTCAATCTATCCTCCCCCTTTTGAGGGAAAACGATTGGATGTGCTCTATAGACCTCAAGGATGCGTACTACCACATTTTAATGGACAAACGATCCAGGAGGTTCCTTCGCTTCCGGCTGGGGGCCAGTCACTACCAGTTCAGGGTCCTTCCCTCTGGCCTCACCACAGCCCCCAGGGTGTTCACCAAGGTATTAGCAGTGATTGCGGCCCACCTGAGACTCCAGGGAATACAGGTCTTTCCGTACCTGGACGACTGGCTCCTGACCGCACCAACAAGGCATCTACTTTGCTCAGCCAGAGACTTCTTTCTCCATCTAGCCCCACAGCTAGGCATTACTATCAACGTCGGCAAATCTCTACTGGCTCCAACACAGGTCATAGAATTCATAGGTGCCAGAATAAACACCAGAGATTTGCGAGCCTTCCTAACTTCCGAGAGAATCCGGAACTTACAACTTCATGTGCGGGCTGTCCTCCATTCAAAGGCTTCACCAGCGGAATTGGTCCTGAGGGCACTAGGCTGTATGACGGCAGCGATTACGCTCCTTCCATGCGCCCGTTTGAACATGCGGGTACTGCAATGGACTCTGCTAGTGCAATGGTCCTTTCTATCCCTTCCTCTCCACCATCCCATTGCTATCAGCAAGGCTTGCAGGAGGATGCTACTTTGGTGGCTCCAAGCCTCGAACTTCCATACGGGCCGTCCCTTCTGCACCTCTCCCCCTCTCGCCACGGTGACCACGGATGCTTCCCGCCTCGGGTGGGGGGGCATTATTCAGGCAGGACAGTCCAAGGCACGTGGAACGATACAGAGACCTCCCTGCATATCAACGTTCTGGAGATGAGAGCGGTGCTGTTGGCGTTGCAAGCACTTCAGGGCTTCCTCCCCACAGGAACGATTGCAATTCAGTCGGACAACATGTTGGTGGTCTGGTATATCAACAAACAGGGGGGAACCAGATCTTATCCTCTATGCCGCGAAGCCATGAGAGTGTGGGAATGGGCGATCCCCACCAACCGCTTTCTGATTGCAACGCACATTCCGGGGAGGACCAACATCCTAGCGGACAAGCTCAGCCGCACCCTTCTTACCCCGTACGAGTGGTCTCAATCCTCTAGTAGCGAAGCAGATATTCGCAACATGGGGGCGACCCTGCTGCGATCTTTTTGCATCTCCATCAAACACCAAATGCGACAATTTCTTCGCTCTAATCCCCCCTCCAGGGGAAACCCCAAGAGACGCTCTGGTGCATGCTTGGCCACCCATTCTACTCTATGCCTATCCTCCTCTACTACTAATGATACAACTCTTACATAAAGCCTCGCGGTTGGGGAGCAAGATGATTCTCATTGCCCCATTCTGGCCTCAGCAAATTTGGTTCCCTTACCTGTGGTCTCACCTTGTGAATCACCCTTGGATTCTAGATCTCATTCCGGATCTCATCTCCCATCCATTGAACTTACCAACTCCAAACCTGGACAATCTGAAACTGGCAGCTTGGTTGCTCCAGTTCCACTCCTAGTTAGGACTCCCAGTATCTCTTCACCAGTCAAAGCCATCCTCGTGGCAGCGCATAAGCCCTCCACCAGGAAAGTGTACCACAGTAAATGGAAACGTTTTTCCATCTGGGCGGAGCATCACGATCTAGATCCCTTTACGGCTCCTCTTCCATCCATATTAGACTTCCTAACTGAACTCTTTCAGGAAGGTGCTAGTTGTTCAACTGTCAAAGTGCAATTGGCAGCCATATCACATTACCATGTGGGACATGATACAGGGCCCTTGATGTCGGCCAAATTGTGTAAAACCTTTCTCAAGGGCACCTTTTTACTTAGACCCCCTGTAAAGGAAGCCGTACCTCCCTGGGATCTTACATTAGTTCTTCAAGCCTTGACTGCTCCACCCTTTGAACCCGCTGCTTCAGTAGATCTCAAATTCTTGTTATGGAAAACAGCATTCCTTGTAACCATCACTTCAGCGAAAAGAGTGTCGGAGCTTCAAGCTCGCTCTGTGAAGCCTCCTTACCTGATCTTTCACCCAGATAGAGTGTACCTCAGGATCAATCCCTCCTTTCTTCCCAAGATAGCATCAGAAACCAACATAAATCAATCCATAAATTTGCCGGTTTTCTTCCCTAAATATCAGAATAAGGGAGAGTACAAGCTGCACTCATTAGATGTTCATAGGCAGCTTTGCTTTTATACTCATAGGACAGCTGGCCATAGACAATCCGACCAGCTGTTCATTTCCTTTGCTAAATTTAACTTGGGGAAAGCTATCTCTAAAGTATCTTTATCTCGCTGGATTTCCCAATGTATCCTACTGGCGTATCAAGCCTCGGGTAGACCCGCACCAGAAGGAGTTTGTGCTCATTCCACCCGCTCCATTTCTACCTCTGCGGCATTCAAGTCTAGAGTTCCATTGGATGATATTTGTTCTGCAGCCACTTGGGCTTCATCTCATACCTTTATTAACCACTACAAGCTAGACGTGCTTTCTAGAGGGAGAGCATCCTTTGGCTCTGCGGTGCTTCGTAATATCCTTCCATGATGGCCACCCAAGGTGCAGGTAGCTGGGGACTCTGTCCCACAGGTTGCTGACAAGTGAACATCCTACTTCAGATTTAGAAGTTATGTACTCACCATAACGTTCCATCTGAGTAGGTAGTTCATTTGTCTGCAACCATCCCCCCCTCCTTCCCCCTGACCTTCTTCGGATCTACTAGTTGTTAGATATCCTTTGTTGGATATATATTGAGGGGCAAACTCGATCTTAGGTCATGGAGGGTTAGCAGGGAATTATGGGTGAAGGGAGGAGCTAGGTGCTCGGATCCATTAGCTTGAAACAAGTTGCCGGCTCGGATCCGATATCTGATCCGTAACCCACAGGTTGCAGGCAAATGAACTGCCTACTCAGATGGAACGTTATGGTGAGTACATAACTTCTAATTTTCTTCAACATCTGAAGTTTCACTATGACATTCAACAGTTTCCAAGTCATTTGTTTTTGAAGTATTAAATGCATATGGAAATATTGATTATTTTCATAATTACTAAAGATAACTAGCAATATTTCTAGTACAGTGTGACATTATATAAACCAGCAATTTTAGTGAATTGCCCTGCATCTCTCATTGGTGTGTCACACCATACATTTCAATAAAATATCAGTTATAAAAATATGAACATAAACACGAGCATATGAATAATAAGTGGCCAACAAAGATTAATTTCTCCACTGCAGGACATCCTAGACTAACCATCTTAGTGTCATTTAATTAACAACTCCTTGCCTTTTCTAATACTTCCTATTATTAGTTGGTAAGTGACTTAAAGAAGCCAGACCCAAAACAGTTCTAGACACCATAAGGAGTTATGGATGTGAAGTGGAAGTATACAGAAAAGGTGTTTTATGCTTGAGTGAGTTCAGCTTTTTTTGAGAGTTCTACTACTTCATTTATGCCTTTGAAGAACCCCACTCACCTTGGGACTTCGATTGAAAGCAAGTTCCAAGCAGTTATAGTTACCCCTATCCCCAGAGTCAGCCCTGTCAGTACCATGGTCCAGCACTTCCCCACAACTTCTTTAGCCAGCCTGATTGAGATTGGTATTTTGAGTCAGTGTAAGGATTTTATCATGCTGTCTGATGATCATCTATTACTCAAACAGCATAGTGCAGTGTGTGACAAATGTACATATGTAATATCCTGGGAGGCAAAAAGCTCTTACACACAAACTCAGGCACCAAAATCCTCAGCAGTACACCGTACACCACACATCACACCTCTTCAAGGTCATCACAATACACATAATCCATCATATGATGAGGTTCTAAAAATTAAATAGACTAAACCTCAAAGATCTCCAAAACACAAGACAGGCACAAAGTATACTCAACAGTTAAGTCTGCCCTCCTCACATAGCACAAGGAGACCAAAAGTCACAGATGCTAAGCCCTTACGGAAGGCATTGACCAACCAAACATTCTTGTTATAGGTGACTCTATTGTAAGACATACAGATGTGCCTGTTACCAGGCTGAGCAAGGAAAGAGTGACAGCTGCTTCACTAGTGCCAGAATCAATCAGATCACACATGCACTCAAGTCCTTGAACAAGTGCTAGTATGACTCTGTCATAGTTCATGCCGGTGTCAATGACTTGGTGTACATCCCTGGATTATATGAAGAGAGATGTTATGGCGTTCTCAGACTGTGTGTCCAAGGCAGATGTGAGCCTAGCATTGAGCAGCATTCTACCTTCTCCAAAGTCAATATTTGTGATATGAGCAAATAATTATTGACTACAATAATTGCCTTAGTTTCTGGTGTCATTCAAGGGGGTCCAATATTTGAGTCTGGGAGGATGTAATCAACAGACCGTGCTGCTTTGCCAGGGATGGTCTGCATCTGTCCTTTCTAGGGTTTTGATTACTGGCAAAGACATTGTCCACCCAATAGTGCCTTTGGAAGCTGTGCAACCTGCTAAACCTACCAGCTTAAAAAAGCAAGCAAAGGAAAATATGAAGGTGAAGGTGTTACTAATCAATGCTAGGAGACTGAACAAGAAACTCCACTCTGTACAAACCCTTTCTGTATAGTGACTGAGACATGGTTTAAAATAGCAGAGAGCACTCCGGCTGTGCGGGGCTGCAACGTCTTTCAGCCATTTAGATGAGCTACTATGCAGGAGGGGGGAAAAGGTGGAGGTGTATCAATCTGCATCCAGAAGAGACTCCCATCAAGGCTGGTAAAGTAGCATGATGTACTAGAGCTTCTTCATGTCCAAATAACCATTGGAAAGGTCCATTACCATATTTAGGTAGGTATAGAATTTTCTCTATGACAAAAGAGAAAGCCACATTAACTGTGTACAGAAACTAAAATCTCTCAGTATTAAACCCAATATCGTTTTCTTTTAAACTATCCAGTTATAGACTGGGAAACCTACACTGCCCCTAGTGCACAAGTAATAGAGATTCCTGGACTTTGTCAGTACAAATGTCCTGGAACAATTAGAATACCCAGTAGGAGGAATAACATCTTGGATCTTGTCCTTACTAGTATGGGAACATCTTGCACCATCCCTTGTGTATCTTCATCACTTGTTAGGTCTGACGAAAAGTAGTCTTATTCGAAATAATACTAAAACCAGAAATCCCTTCCACTGAAGGTACCTTTAGAAATTTCTTCAAGACATACTACTTAGTCTTAGGTGGTACATTTGCAAGCTTTAAATCCCCACCATACCCAGTTAATTCTGCTGAATATGCATAAGTGTATGCCACACTATACCAGTGTGTAAACAGTTACACAGATGCAGCTCTATGCAATTGTTCCCTGTAGGAACAAATGCAAGACAAACTCCAGAAACAAACCCACATGGTAGAAGCATAGTATAATAAAAGGAAAATATTTTTGACCAAAAGTAAGAGTAATTCCCACAATGTTAGAGCCCTCGTCACTTAAATAAACAACTCAGGAGTTTAGTAAAATCCACCAAAGCCAAGTTTGAGAATAAAATAGCTACCCAAGCCAAAAACCGTTACTAGGCTTTTTTAGTTATGTTCATAATCTCAAAAGCACAATGCGTCAGTGTACTGAGTTGATTCTGAACAATGTTATCAATGCTAAGGCTGAAAATATAGTGAACCTACTAACCTGAAGTTGTCTTCATTTGGTCTTCAGCCTTTTGGGTTCCCCGATCTGTCTCGGATCCGAGACTGCTGCATATCCAGCATCTGATCATAGCTCAAAGCTCCTTCCCTTACCCATAATACCCCTGCCTCCTTCCTACCTTCGAATCTCGTTTGCTCCGCTTCATGTCTGCATCGCGGTCCATACTCTCTGCTGTAAACGTTTTGGTAAGTGAAACTCTTTGATTGAAATTTCCTCTTTTTTATCTTTTCTATTTTTCTACTTTCTACCTCCCTTCACGCTTTTGCGTCAGTTTGAAAAAAAATCCCTCTATTTCCTCTTGTGTGTATGGTGTGTGCGACTGAGAAGTGTGCTGGGCCTTAGGTTGGGACAATGTCTGAAACCCCCAAACCTGGCTTCAGAAAATGTACAGTGTTTGGTCATAAGCTCTTTCTAGCTGATGGCCACACACTGTGTGTTTGTCTTGGGGCAGCCCATCTTCAGACCCTTTTTTCCATCTGTGCTGGGTTTAATTCCTGGGGCACTGATGGATAGGAGGAACAAACTAATCTTAAAGGACCTTCTTCCCTCATCTTCCTCCAGGATTCAAGACCCTGCCTCCTCGGCTTCTGCCCCGATCTCCTCCCCAGCCTCTGGGACTCAAACCCCCACTAAGAGTAATTGGGATGAAGACAAATCATCCAAGAGAGAGATAGGCCTAAGACCCGATCCCCAGGTCTCTCTGCTTCCGCCAGCCCACCAACCAAAGTTAGATTGGCTCCAAGGCCAGAGTCTCCTCGGCTCCATTCCCCATGGCTCTCTCTGGAGCCAGAAGAGCTCTGGACCCAGTCGCCAGCTCAGGCTTCTCCTCAACTCCCCTCCAGGCCGGTGTTGGTTGCCTCTTCTTCCCATTCCACCAGTAGTCTTAGCGAAGTGGAGATGGATAGGATTATGTGGAAGTTCATCCGTACTCCGATACAGATGAGAGCCTTGCCTGCCCCTCTCTCTCTGGAGCGGGGAGCATGCAGCCCTTTTTCACCCATATTACTCCTCCGATTCGACCTCCGGTTTCGGAGCCCTTGGATCCGAGGACACTTGGTGTCAAGAGGCCGGCATCAATGGTACCTTGTATCTCAACGCTGGCCATGACCTTGAGCAGGTTGGATTCGACTAGCTCAGATCGACAGGTTCTCGGAGCCATAGCCTCAGCGTCGGTTACGAGGGGGTGGTGTCAGGTCTCAGTTTGTTGGAGCAGAGTCTTTCCTTGGTATCTCAGCACCTGGAGGTTCGGCTGTGACTCCCCCATCAGGTCAGAGGGTTACGGCTCCTCCTATTCTTTCTCAGGATGTCTGTTCCCCTTCAGCCTTCAACGTGGTGGAAAGGGTACTCTCTATTCAAGACCCTTGACAATCTCGTCATCGGATTCCGCCCTAGCTCCCCTTGTTTCTGGTGCAGATCCAGCCATTCTGCCAATTCAGGGACAGCCTGCCGCCTCTTTGCCTACGATGCTCCCTTTTGGGAACAGCAAGACGTCGGTGAGTCTTCCCCCAGAGATCCCCACTGAGGAGGTACCTCGCAAACATACGTGCAAATGGAGGCACTTAGACTCCCCACTGGAGTTTCTCACTGAGCACACCAATTTGGAGGAAGGGGAAGGTCCCCCCCCCCCCCCCCCGCTCACCCCCCAAGGATGTTGGAGACATCATGGAACTCCTTCACCAGCATGGGGGGTGGTCTGCCAAAAAACTTACCTCAGACGAATCAGTGTTCCTGGAGGCATTTGGCGCAGGACCCTCTACTTCCTGGGTGTCCCTTCCTGCGGATCCCTTAGTGGATCTCATTACATTTCAGGCGTGGAAGGAATCGATCACGGTGGAGCCCATTCCCAAATGCCCAGACAAGGTTTTGGGCCCCACTTCAGACAGATTACATTGGAATAAAGGATTCCCGGTTGGTCCCATGGTGGAGGCAGCTTCCACTAAAAAGGAGCTCGCTCATTATAGCTCTACAGTCCACCCTCTTGACTGAGAGTCAAGGACGATGGACCATTTTGGGAAGTCGATGTATGCTTCAGCGACCTTCACTGTACAGGTGCTGAATTACATGGCACAAGATTCGGCTGCACCGAGACCTGGTGAAAGGAAATCACTGAGTCGACCCCTGGGTGCATGTCGGCAGAGGGCAAGAAGGTGTTTTCTGCTCATATGGCCACCCTAAAATCAGATGCAAACACCTCTATGCATCTCCTCTCCCATGCGACTGAGGAAGCCCCTAGAGCTGCTGGTGCAAGCGTTGCCATCAGGCTACATGCCTGGCTCAGCTCTGTGCGCTCTCAGAACCCTTTAAGGAGTCATTTACTAATGTCCCATATGATGGTTCCTCCCTTTTTGGGAAGTCTGTACGTGACACCTTAGTTCAGAGTGAGAAGGATGGGAAGACTCTCTCTGTCATCTGAATCTGGTTTGCAGCCCCTCAGTGATCCTTCTCTAGGAGTCAGCGAGGGACCAAGAAGATGTAGTTCCAGAAATCTCCGAGTTTTTCCCAAGACACTTAGGACTCACCTTCCCCTAGGGGCAGGGGGGGATTTGATAGGTGCTGCCCTAGAGGCAGATGGGGTCTGAGAAATTACAAGTCTCGAGAGTCTTTCTCTGAGAGACCCGCCCAGCAACCCTGGAGGGTTGCCCAGCTGCTAGCCTAAGGAGGCAGTCGGGGGGCATCTCTCGCTACACCTAACTGAATGGGAGTCCATCACAAAAGATCATAGAGTGTTGCAAATTAAATCCAGAGGGTATTCATCCCCTTTTCTCGAGCACCCCACCACCCAGACACCTCCCGGACATTCCACCCGCACACATTAGGATGCAGCACTGGAAATGCAAATCTGCTAAGAAGGCGAGTCATCCAATCTGTCCCCCTAGACCACTCCAGATTAGGCATTTATTCCAGGGTTTTTTTTGTGACAAAGAAAACGGGGGACCTAAGATTCATTTTGGATCTCTCCACCTTGAACCTGTCAGTGGCCAAGATGAAGTTCCAGATGTTCACCTTTCAGCCTATCCTGCCCTTCGTGCAGGAGAACAATTGGATGTGCTCGATCGACCTCCAGGATGCATACTATCACATCAAGATGGACAGGCGCTCTCGGAGGTTTCTCCATTTCCGGCTAGGAGCCAATCATTACCAGTTCAGAGCGCTCCTCTTTGGTCTCATCACAGCCCCCAGGGTCATCCACAAAGCAAGAGAAGGCAGAGTCCAAACAGACCATTGTAATAATTTCTTTTAAAACCAACTTTAGCGCTTTCGGGTATAAGCCCTTTTTCAGACGATAAAAGCTACTACAGATAAAAACTCTTGTATAGCAATAAAATATACAATTAAATTCAAAAGCAACCAATCATAAACTTTGTTTAACCCGCCTCTTTTTTAAGGCAGGTTTTAAAGGGATAAAGCTGTTTAACCCAGGTTGACTATCAGCTGCCAACTTCTATAATCCATTGCACTTCAGTGCATTCTGTTATATTGACATCACTCCCTTTTATTCAACCTAATTATATGCAACACCATAAAGGAAAAGGTATGATCAGACAAAATGTGCAACATGCTGGTACAAAGCATTACGTTCATCCTTTAATCTAATAGAGGGTAGGTGATTTAAAATTCTGGTCTTAAACTTACAATTGGTCTTGCCTACATAAAAGCTGGGACAGGACCTACACTGTGCCAAATAAATCAAAATTTCAGTATGGCAGTCTGCATAGAATTCAAAAGTATACCTTCTATTAGTAATAGGATGTATAAAATAATTTTGACTATAAATGCATAAGCTTTAGTGTTTACATGGAAAAGGTGCCTGTTCTGTTTGAAGCCAACATGTTTTTCTTTCTAAATTTCATATCTGGTTCGTGACAAAGTAAGTTTTTTAAGTTACTATTCCATTTAAATGTAAAATTAGGTTCAGCATCCAATTTGTCCCTCATCACTCCTAAGAATCTTCCAGTTTTGTCTGATGATATCATATATATTATTACTACACCGGAGCATTATCCTGGACTTATTACCATTAATTACATATACACCATTACATACCTTTTTAATGCAACTTTAACTTTATGCATGTAACCCAACATTTGTGAATCGTTTTGCTATAACTGCTATTATATCAATATTGTTTAAAATTGTACTTATTTTAAAATGTATTACTGGAGCTTTTCTCCTCGGGTCTCCACTGAAATGGGCCACAAGCCCAGTTGGACAAACCCAGTTAACAAATGTCAATAAATAAATAAATAATTATTAGGACATCTCTTTGTTGTACCTGATACTGAACCACCATTGTCTGAGAACCAGGGCTTAGATCTACCATTCCAATTGTGTAAGACTACATCCTTCCCCTTTGCTATCAGTTCTTGGGAGTAATCCCTGTTAGTCAAATGCCCATACAACACATCCAACTTTTTCATAAAAATACCCGTATCTGTACATAATCGTGATATTCTATGTCCTTGTCCCATTACTGTGTTCTGGAATGTATGCCTAGGATGCATACTGTGAGAGTCCAAATAATGATTCTGCCAGCATGCCTTTCTGTGTAAAGTCGTATCCAACTTCCCCATAAGATTCTTTGTCAAAGTAATATCTAAAAAATCAATAGTATTTTCACTAAGTTGTTGTGTCTTTCGGCCTTTCCCGGTTAGGGGTCGCCACAGCGGAACTCCGGTCCGCTAATGATTGGTAGTTGATTTTTACGTGCCGAGTTACCAGCCCTGACGCACAACCTTCAATGAAGGTACACCCATTCACGCATGTCTCCACGCAGAAGACGCTGTAGTTGAAGATCGAACCAGACAGCGTCTTACTGTGAGGCGACAACGCTACCGCAGCACCACCACTGCAGGTATATAGTATTTTCACTGAGGGTGGTTGTAAATCTTAAGAAGCTAGTAGTACTTTCCATGTAATGTACAAAACATGTTAATTTTACAGCTTCCTTCCCCCACAACAAAAAATATCATCAACAATTCTCACATAATGAATCAAAGCTTCCTTCCATTGATGGTTACAACCAAATATTTTTTGTTCCTCCCAGTAAGCTAATACTAAATTAGCGTAGGAACTGGCACAGGGTGTGCCCATGGCTACACCCTGTTTTTGCCTACAATTTAACCCATTGCATAAGAAAGTATTATTTTCAAGTACCAACATCATCACGTCCAGTATTAAAATATTAGTATTGTCATCATAGATGATCTTCCAGTGTAAAACTTCTTTAATGGCCTTCAAGCCATATTCATTGCTGATGACCGTAAACAAGTTAACGTCTAGACTCACCAATAAATCTCTACTTAAGTCTAGATCTTGGCATACCTCATACAATTTATTTAAAAACTGACTGACCTGAGTCCTTTAAAATTCTAGGAAACAATGGTACTAGTACTTTCAACTTATTCTCCACCCATATGGATATATGTTCAGTTATCCATCCCCTGCCTGATACTATAGGCCTCATAGGAGGAGGTAAAATATTCTTATGCATTTTGGGAAAAGCTTTAAATAGGGGAATCACTGGATGTTCTATATGGAAAAAGTCATACAAGTCATCTGCTAAAAGTTCTGCTTGTTTTAGAGATATTAAGCTCGTTCTAACTGCTGATGATGTCTAACCATTAACCAATTGCAAGTTTCAGACCAGAATTTTAAATTACTATCCTCTATTAGATTAAAGGATGAATGTAACGCTTTGTACCAGCATGTTGCATAATTTTCTGGTCATACCCTTATCCTTTATGGTGTTGCATATAATTAGGTTGAATAAAAGAGGGGGTGATGTGAATATAACAGAATGCACTGAAGTGCAATGGATTATAGAGCTGGCAGCTGATAGTCAACCTGGGTTAAACAGCTCTATCCCTTTAAAACCTGCCTTAAAAAGATGCACATTAAACATTTTTTTTTTTATTGGTTGCTTTTGAATTTAATTACAAATTTTATTATATAAGAGTTTTTATCTGTAGTAGCTTTTATCGTTTGAAGAAGGAATTATACCTGAAAGCGCTAACATTTGTTTTACAATAAATTATTACAACTGTCTGTTTGGATTCTGCTTTCTCTTGCTTCGTGGATAATTTTGGATTGTTTGAGCAGAGTCCTTGGGGGAAGTGAGAGAGTTTTTTTAGTTTGTTCACAGCCCCCAGGATGTTTACCAAAGTGATGTCAGTAGTAGTGGCTCTCCTGAGACTCCCGGGTATACAGGTCTTCCTTTACCTGGACGATTGGCTCCTCGCTGCCCCTTCTGAGCATCAACTTTGTCAAGCGAGGGATTCCTTTATCCTCCTAGCCCAGAGGTTAGGCATTACCATCAATCTCAACAAATCATCTCTGGCCCCAGTCCAAGTATTAGACTTCATTGGGGCTCAGTCACAATTTAAACCAAAGATCTGAAGTAGGGACTTCATTTGTCTGCATCCTGTGGGTCTTGGATCCGATATCGGATCCGAGCCGGCAATTTATACAGCTATGGATCCGAGCTCCTTGCTCCTCCCCTCACCCATAATCCCCTGCCATCCCCAATTGACCTCAGATCTAGTTTGCCGCTTTTAGAGAGACAGCTGGATTGCAGAGCTCCAGGCGACTTCAGATAAGTTGTTAAAAAACTTGTTTAAAAAAAAACAGAAAATCTTTCCTTTTTAAATTGAGTGTGTGTTTAGGATCCCTTTAGGTTAACTTTTAACTCTTTTAATTTTATTTTTTTAGTGTTCCTCCCCTCGCTGGTCGTAGTGTGTGTGTGTTTGTGTTTTGGGGCCTGGTGTGCGTGTGTAGTCCTTTCCTTAGAAAAATGTCAGAGGCCCCAAAGCCCATTTTTTCTAAGTGCACCGAGTGTGGCCATAAGCTTTCACTGGCGGATGGCCACACTCTGTGCGTTCGGTGCCTCGGGGTTGAACACATGTCCTCAGGATGCACGATTTGTGCAGGATTCAACCCCAGAGCACTGAAAGAGCAGAGGTCGAAGCTGGTCCTGGCAGGACTTTTGCCCCCGGAGTCGGCTTCAGCCTCCGCTACTCCCATGGCACCTCCCCAGCCTGTGGTGGTAGCCACTCCTGCCCCCCTTCCTCCAGCCGGGATTCAAACTCCCACTAAAGCGCCGGAGGATAGGGAGGCCAGGAGGGAGAAACGGAGGGAGAAGCACCACAAGCTGCGGGCCGAGGCCTCCGCTTCGGCCCCCCCCAGCTAAGCGGGCTTCTCCCTCCACGGCTTCTAGGTCTCCTCCTCCTCGACTCCGATCATCTTGCTTCTCCCCGGAACCAGAGGAGGAAGAGACCCAATCTCCGTCGAGGTCATCGAGGCGGCACTCCAGGCCTGCCTCGGTGGCCTCGTCGAGATCCACCTACAGCCTGTCTGACGCAGACTTGGACCGGATGATGAGAAGGTTCATCCAGGCCCAGCTGCAGATGGGAGTGCTCCTGCCTCCCCCCCTTTTGGGGGGGAGCTCGACACTCTTTTTTGCTCCGATAGCTCCTTCTCCGACCTGCTTCTTGGGTTCAGAGCGCTTGGAGCCGGGCAGCGTTGGAGCCGGGGGTGGGTCGGCGCTGACAGTACTGGGTACTTCGGATCCGACCCTGCCCTCGAGTCTGTTGGTTCCATCATCTGATCCGACCTCTCGGAGCCGTGGCCCGAGCTTCGGATCCGAGGGATTCAGTGTGCTTCCGGCTCCGTCCAGGTCGGAGCACACTGGTCCCTCGGATCCGACGGTCTCGGCGCCGGTTCAGATCCCTTCATCGGATCCGAGTGGGAGTCGGCTCTCGGAGCCCAGGGAGAGCGGCTCCCCCTTGGCCTTCGATGTAGTGGAGAGGGCTCTGTCGAGAGCATCCAGACCCCCGACCCTTGTCTCCGCTCTGCCTCGCAAGCACAAGTGTAAGAGGAGGCACGTAGACTCCCCCGAGTCCTTAACAGAGGACACGGACTTGGATGAAGGGGAAGGCTTCCCAAGATCACCCCCCGAGGATGTCTCCTTTGGAGACATCATGGAAATGCTTAGGCTCAGGGGGGGGTGGTCTGCCCCCAAGGCTTCCTCCGACAAGTCCGTGTTCCTGGAGGCATTCGAAGCAGGCCCGTCTACCTCTTGGGTGTCCCCTCCGGCCGACCCCTTGGTGGACCTTGTGACCACTAGGGCATGGAAGGAGCCGGACACTGTGGAGCCTTTTCCCAAGCGCCCGGACAGAATATTGAGCCCCCCCGCAGACCGTCCCCACTGGAGCAAGGGTCTCCCTGTAGATGCCATGTTGATGGCGGCAGCCACTAAGAGGGAACTGGCTCAGGAGAGTCCCTCGGTCCATCCTCCGAGCAAGGAGTCTCGATTGATGGATTGCCTTGGGAAGCGGGTATTCAGTTCAGCGATCTTCTCGGTAAGGTCTCTGAACTACATGGCACATGTCATCAGGATGCAGCGCGATCTTATCAAAGAATACGCTGCCTCCCCCCGGAGTCCATGTCGGCGGAGGACAAGCAACTGTACTCCACTCGTATGGCCACTCTCAGATCTGTTTCCAACACCTCTATGCGGCTTTCTCACGCTACTGAGGGAGCCACTAGAGCCAGCAGAGCGGACCTAGTGATGAGGCGCCAGGCCTGGCTCCGACATTGTGACTTCGCAGAGCCCTTTAAGGCGTCCTTTGCGAATGCCCCCTTTGATGGTTCTGCCTTATTTGGCAAAACAGTTCGCGAGACACTTGTCCAGAGCAAGAAGGACAGGAAGACGCTGTCTGCCGTCGGAGTCCGCTTCTCTGCTCCCCAGAGGTCCTTTTCCAAGAACCAAAAGGGACAGAAGAAGATGTGGTAACGGAAATCGCAGCATTCCCAACTTGCTCCAGACAACCAGTCCTTCTGTGGCAGAGGAGGACAGGGAGGACGCCGCCTTAGAGGCAGAGGGGCACCGAGAAATTTTGGGTCCAGAGAATCCTTCTCTGATCGGCCCAGGCAACAGCCCTGAAGGGTTGCCCGACTGCTCCACTCTGGTGGCAGTCGGGGGGCATTTCTCGAGGCACCTGGCAGCATGGGAGTCCATTACGTCAGACCGCTGGGTGCTTCGGATTATATCCAGAGGTTACAAAATCCCTATGCTTCATGTCCCCAGACTCAAGAACCTCCCCGATGTACCACCCGATCAGAGGGAGGCTGCAACCGCGGAAATCCGGCAGCTGCTCGAAAAAAGGGCCATCCAACCCGTCCCCCCAGACCAGCTCGGATTAGGGTTTTACTCCAGGTTCTTTCTGGTGCCAAAAAAGATGGGGGACCTGAGACCAATCCTTTTGAACCTGGCAGTAACCAAGGAGAAATTCGGAATGGTCACTCTTCAATCCATTTTCCCCCTGTTACAGGAGAATGACTGGATGTGCTCTATAGACCTCAAGGATGTGTACTACCACATCTTAATGGACAGGCGATCCAGGAGGTTTCTCTGCTTCCGGCTGGGAGCCAGTCACTATCAGTTCAGGGTTCTTCCCTTTGGCCTCACCACAGCCCCCAGGGTGAACACCAAAGTTTTAGCAGTGTTAGCGGCCCACCTGAAACTCCAGGGAATGCAGGTCTTCCCGTACCTGGACGACTGGCTCCTTACCGCCCCAACAAGGCATCTACTCTGCTCAGCCAGAGATTTATTTCTTTGCCTAGCCCCCCGGTTAGGCGTTACGATCAATATGGACAAGTCCTCCCTTGCTCCAACACAAGTGATAGACTTCATAGGGGCCAGGTTGGATACAAGAAGTCTTCGAGCCTACCTCACCTCAGAACGACTACACAACCTCAGTCTTCATGTGCGGGCCATCCTCCAATCAGAAGCTTCTCACGCGGAATTGGTCCTGAGGGCACTGGGCTCTATGGCAGCGGCGATTACTCTTCTCCCATACACTCGCCTAAACATGAGGGTATTACAGTGGACCCTTCAAGTACAGTGGTCCTTCCAACTTCTCTCTCTTCACCACCCTGTCTGGATCAGCAAAGCTTGCAGGAGGGCCCTGTTATAGTGGCTGCATTCCCCAGACCTGCATACAGGTCGGCCCTTCTGCGCCCCACCTCCCCTAGTCACAGTGACCACGGACGCTTCTCGCCTCGGGTGGGGGGGGCATTGCTCAGGCAGAACAGTCCAAGGCACATGGAACGACTCAGAGACCTCCCTGCATATCAATGTTCTGGAGTTGAGGGCAGTGGTGTTAACGTTGCAAGCACTTCACAACCTTCTTCCCGCCGGAACCATTGCGATACAGACAGACATGTCAGTTGTCTGGTATATCAACATACAGGGGGGAACCAGGTCTTATCCTCTATGCTGAGAGGCCATGAGAGTGTGGGAATGGGCGATCTCCACCAACCGCTTTCTAATCACAACGCACATTCCGGGACGGTCCAACATCCTGGCGGACAAACTCAGTCGCACTATTCTTTCCCCTTACGAGTGGTCTCTCAACTCCCGTGTAGCGAAGCAGATTTTTGCAAAATGGGGGCAACCCTGCTGCGATCTTTTTGCCTCTCCCTCAAATACGAAATGCGACAACTTCTTCGCCCTGATTCCCCCAACAGAGGAAGCCCCCAGAGACGCTCTAGTGCATGCTGGGCCGCCCGGTCTACTTTATGCCTATCCTCCTCTTCCCCTGATGCTAAAGATGTTACAGAATGCCTCTCGGTTGGGTAGCAAGATGATCCTCATTGCCCCATTCTGGCCTCGACAAACTTGGTTCCCTTACCTGTGGTCTCACTTGCTGAATCCTCCCTGGATTCTAGATCCCAGTCCGGATCTGATTTCCCACCCATCAGGCTTACCGACCCCGAACCTGGACAGCCTGAAGCTAACAGCTTGGCTGCTCCAGTTCCACTCTTAATTAGGACTCTTGGTATGTCCTCTCCGGTCATAGCCATCTTGGTGGCAGCGCATAAACCTTCCACCAGGAAGGTTTACCGCAGTAAATGGAAGCGCTTTTCAGTGTGGGCGGAGCATCATAATGTGGACCCCCTTACTGCTCCGCTGACGTCAGTTTTGGACTTCCTTACAGGGCTTTTTCATCAAGGGGCTAGCTGTTCGACAGTCAAGGTACAATTGGCAGCCATCTCACATTACCATGTAGGTCATGAAACTGGTCCCTTGATGTCAGCTAAACTGTGTAAAACCTTCCTCAAGGGTACCTTTTTGCTTAGGCCCCCGATCAGAGAAGCCATACTCCCTTGGGATCTATTGCTAGTTCTTCAGGCCTTGACTGCTTCCCCCTTTGAACCAGCTGCCACTGCTGATCTTAAATACCTGTCTTGGAAAACAGCTTTCTTAGTAGCCATCACCTCTGCGAAAAGAGTTTCAGAACTTCAAGCTCTTTCCGTAAAACCCCCTTATTTGGTTTTTCATCAGGATAGAGTGTACCTCATTACCAATCCATCCTTCTTACCTAAGGTGGCCTCAGAAACCAACATCAATCAGTCCATCAATCTCCCTGTTTTTTTCCCTAATTACCAAAATAAAGGAGAATACAAGCTGCACTCATTAGATGTGCACAGGCAGCTGCGTTTCTATATTCATAGAACTGCTGGTCACAGACAATCTGATCAGCTGTTCGTCTCCTTTTCTAAATTCAATTTGGGTAAAGCTGTTTTGAAGGTCACCTTATCACACTGGATTTCCCAATGTATCCATCTAGCTTATGAAGCTTCTGGGAGGCCCGCACCTCATAGGATCCGTGCTCACTCTACTCGTTCCGTATCTACTTCTACTGCATTCAGATCTAGGCTCCCTTTGGATGATATTTGCTCGGCAGCCACTTGGGGCCTCATCTCATACCTTTATTCATCACTACAAGTTGGACGTCACCTCCAGAGGTAGGGCATCCTTTGGCTCCGCAGTGCTCCGGAACATCCTTCCATGATGGTCGCCCAAGATTCAGGTAGCTGGGGACTCTGTCCCACAGGTTGCAGACAAATGAAGTCCCTACTTCAGATTTAGAAGTTATGTACTCACCATAACGTTCCATCTGAGTAGGTGTCTTCATTTGTCTGCAACCATCCCCCCCTCCTTCCCCTTGGCCTTCAGAAGAATTAGTATTATTCCTGCCTTTTTGGGATACCCTTTAAGGTATATAAGAGGGCAAACTTGATCTGAGGTCAATTGGGGTTGGCAGGGGATTATGGGTGAGGGGAGGAGTTAGGAGCTCGGATCCATAGCTGTATAAATAATTGCCGGCTCGGATCCGATATCGGATCCAAGACCCACAGGTTGCAGACAAATGAAGACACCTACTCAGATGGAACGTTATGGTGAGTACATAACTTCTAATTTTTTTTTACTCCAGACAGGGTATACACTCTGAAGCTACATGTTCTTTGCATTCTTCAAACTCAGTCTCAGACAGCGGAAATAGTATTAAGGGCATTGGGGGCCATAGTGGCCATGATCAGTCTCCTGCCTTTGGCGCGTTTTCACATGCAGGTTCTTCAATGGATCCTTGCAGTATAATGGTCCTTGTTAGATCTTCTGTTAACTCACCCTGTCCGAATCTCTCGAGTGTGCAGGGGACTCTCTTCTATGGTGAATTAATTCCTTGGACCTTGTTCAGGGTCATCCCTTTCTTCCACCTTTCCCCACGGCCACGGTGACCACTAATGCCTCCCAGCTAGGGTGGGGGGACACTGCTCAGGAAGGACAGTTCAAGGTACGTGGTCCCCTTACGAGACCAGATTGTATATCACCGTCCTGAAGATGAAGGCAGTGCTTCTAGCATTGCAAGGCTGTCCATGCCCATCTTCCCTCAGGTTCGATTGCTATACAGATGGACAATGTCAGTTGTCTGGTACATCAACAAGCAGGAGGGAACCAGATCCTATCCCCTATGTCACAAAGCCATAAGAGTGTGGGAGTGGATGATCTCCACTGGCCATTTTCTGGTGGCAACGCACATTCTGCGAAGGTCCAACATTGTAACGGACAGGCTCAGCAGATCTATTCTGAAGCCTTACGAATGGTCTCTGAATCCTTCAGTAGCAAAACAGATCCTTCTCAAGTGGATTCAGCCTTGCTGCTATCACTTCACCTCTCCTTCCAACACGAAATGTAGTGGATTCTTCGCTCTGAACCCCCCACTGGGGAAGCCCCCAGAGATGGTCTGATTCATGCTTGGCTCCCTGCTTTTCTGTATGCTTATCCTCCTCTTCCCTTAATACAAACATTCCTTCAGAAAGCTTGCAGGCTGGGGGGCCTAGTGATCCTCATTGCCCCATTCTGGTCTTGCCATGTCTGGTTTCCCTCTCTCTGGTCTCATCTGGTGGCTCCACCATGGACTTTGGATCCAGTTCTGGATCTCATCTTTCATTCCTCAGGGATTCCCCATCCAGACCTGGACAGTCTGAAGCTCACTGCTTGGCTGCTCCAGTTCCCCTAATAATTAGGACTCCCGGCTTATCTTCTCCTCTCAAAAGAATCCTGGTGGCTGCTCACAAGTCTTCCACCAGAAAAGGTGTACTCCAGCAAATGGAGACTTTTTTTCGATCTGGGCTTCACAGCATGCCCTAGATCCTTTCACTCCCCCAGTTTCCCTAGTGCTGGAATTTTTAACTGGAATCTTTCAGCAAGGTGGCAGTTTTTCCACAGCCAAAGTTCACTTTACTGCAATTCCAAATTTTCATTTGGGGGATAATATGATTTCCTTAGCATCTTCAAAGCTTTGCAAGCCTTTCTCAAAGGTACCTTTCTTCTTCAACCCCCGGTGAAGGACCCTACGCCACCATGGGATCTTGCGTTAGTACTACAGACCTTAATTTCGTGCCCCCCCCCCCCCTTTGAACCTGCAGCCTCAGTGGATCTGCAATTTTTGTCCTGGAAACTGCATTCTTGATTGCTATAACTTCTGCCATGAGAGTTTCAGAACTTCAGGCATTGTCATTCAAAGCCTCTTATATGATTTTTCATAAGGCCAGGGTGTCCTTGCATACTAATACATCCTTTCTCCCTGAAGTAGCTTCAGAGGCCAACATTAATCAGGTGATCAATCTCCTGGTCTTCTTTCCAAATTTTCAAAATAAGGGAGAATATAAATTGCATTTATTGGATTTGCACAGACAATTACGTTTCTTTCTGCACAGGACTAAAACCTTTCGCAAGTCCAACCAACTTTTCATTTCCTACTCTAAACCCTTTTTAGGGAAACCAATATCTAAGGTCACTATCGCCCGTTGGATTTCCCAGTGTGTCATTTGGGTGTATTCTGCCAGAGGGATTTCCCCGCTAAGTCATATGAAGGCACATTCCACCAAATCTATGGCTACTTCTGCGGCCTTTTGGTCTAGAGTTTCATTAGACGATATTTGTTCTTCAGCTACTTGGTCCTCATCTCATACCTTCATCTCGCATTATAAGTTGGACATTATATCCAGGAATAGGGCAACCTTTGGCTCTGCTGTTCTCCGAAATATCCTTCCATGAGTCCCTCCCAGGTGTTTATTAGCTGGGGACTCTGTCCCACGGGTTGAAGACCAAATGAAGACAACAACTTCAGATAAAGAAGTTATGTACACACCATAACGTTCCATCTGAGTTGTTCTTCATTTGTCTTCAACCGCCCATCCCTTCTTCGCCCTGCCTTGTGTAAACTGTTGAGTGGTCCAGTGAGTACAGCAGGTGGTCACTGTCAGGGTGGTGCTTATCCTTCTCCTTGTTCATGGATTCTGGTAGGGACAAGGTTGTGTTGGTTCAGGTGAGATCACTACATTGGGCAGCAAACGTTATCTGAAGGGAGGAAAGAGACTGGCATTATGGGTAAGGGGAGGAGCTTTGAGCTCAGATCAGATGCTGGATATGCAGCCAAGTCAGATCTGAGACAGATCTGGGAACCCACAGGTTGAAAACAAATGAAGAACAACTCAGGTGGAACATTATGGTGAGTACATAACTTCTTTTTTTATATATATAAATTTCGCTCTAATTTTGCCCATCTCTCCACTCTTTCCCTTCCTCCTGTCCCTCAAGATATACCTGAAACTGGCTCACCTCCAATTTTCACACAAGACCAAGTCCTGAAAGTGCTATCAAAAGCTAAAAATACTGCATTGATGGGTCCTGACAGTATCCGTGGATATGTGTTGAAATAGCATGAATCACTATTTACCCACACTCCTAACAGCACTGTTCAGTTTCAGCCTCCATACAGGTTTTGTACCAAGTGAATGGAAAACATCTGCAGTCAGCACTTTTAACAGACCCATAAGTATGACCACCCTCATACAAAGCCATGGAAAGAGTTACCAGAGAATTAATCAATCAGGACATAGGGAACTTCCAAATGCTGGACCGGTCTGTTTTAGTGAAGTGCAGGTCATGCTTATTCAACCTGGTGAGTTTTTTGAAAAGATCACTAAAGCAATGGATGAAGGCAAAACAGTAAACACCGCATACCTTCACCCGGCCAAACCTTTTAACACAATTCTGCACTCTGATTTAGTGGAATAGTTAAATAAATTGAGAATTAACCTCTGTCACCTGCTGGATTTCCAACCGGTTCACAAATAGGACACAAATAATAAAAATAGGGGAAGTTACCTCCACAAAGAGATCAGCCATCAGTGGAGTCCACAAGATTCTGTGCCAAGATCTCTCCTGTTTGGCATTTAGTTTTCTGAAGTAAAAGCCAATTCCAAAGGGCTCTGGCTGACTAAGTTTGCAGATCACTGCAAGCTAGGAGCAATCATTGAATCCCCACATGACTTGGCCATCTTGCAGGAAGGTTTGTCTCAAGTAAATAACTGGTGCCAAATCATGGATTGAAACTAAATGCCAAAAAATGCATTATTGTATCCTTTGGGAAGTCATCTACCCCAGAGAACTACCGCATGGACAATACTTCTCTAAGAGTAGATTCAGCTGTTCAGGATTTGGGAACTTGTATGGACGGTGAACTACCTTTTGACCAACCTGTAACTGTTGTAAGAAAGACCTTCTATATTGCACAGCTTATAAACAAAGGGATTGTGTCTATATTTAGGATTTTATTCTACTCCTTTACTCAGCCCTCATTAGGCCATTCATTGAATATAATGCCGCTTTGGCATGTATCTGTCCAGGCACATACAACTGGAACACCCCCAGATATACCTTACTAAAAAGATACAAGGACTAAATAACATGTCCTACATGGACTGACCATAGACTGACTCAAAGCCTTGTTGCTGTACTCAGTATCCTACAGAATGTTAAGAGGTAACTTCGTCTGGCATTCAAGGCACCCTCCAACCCATTACTGATAGATTCCCTGAACATCAGGAAGTCAGATAGCATCAGAAATGCTCCATCTAGGAATCTAAATCTCATCTGTAACATCATCAGATGGTTTGGAGAGAAAGGTATATTTTGCAGAGGATACCACTGCTGTAGTACAGACTCCACATCCATATAAAACAAAGTTCATCCCTGTCCATTTTCAAGCGCAACTTAGATCTGTGAATGGGAAATAGAAAATTTGCCCCAGGGCTGCCCCCCACCCCCACCTCCCAATGCTATTAATGGACAGGGGCAGCTCATAAATGCTTTATCCCATGCATGGGCCCACTGAAATTATCTGTGATATGATCCCATTTATTGGTATTAGGAGTAGTATATAACTATCGACCACTGGATGAATACGGTCAATCTGTAATCAAATGGGATAGGTTATTTTGAGCACAAAAAAGGAAATTGGCTAGGCTTAAAATGGCTCGCAAGGCCCCTAGTACCTAACCTATGAAAAGTTTTCTTTTCTCTTGAACTAGCTGATTCAATGGCTTTGAAGTTCATCTTTTGCAAGGTGATGTTCCTGTATGTCAACACTATGCTTCTGAGTTTTCCAAGTTTCAAACCCTTGTCTTTAGGGGAGCAATTTTTTTTTCTTTTTTCCAGAAGGACCACATGACACTCAGGAGTATTTCAAATTGTGTCCTCCTTGAACTGTGCTTAAATCACTTTTCCCCCCACTATAAAGGCAGGAAGATGTACAGCCCCCATGAAGAAGAGCCTTCAGACTTTGGCTATGTTGCTTACTCCTGTTTTACTTATAAAAGGGTATGCGAGTGCTGCAACACACAGCAGTTCGGTCATCTTTAATGTTGCAGAGAGGAGCTTAAGTAATGAAACAAACCTTTTCCTGGTGGATTGCTGACTGTGTTTTATTTTAACATTAGGCAGCTGACTGCTCTTTCAAAAATATTTTATTAAATCCCAGAATGCTAGAGGTGTGGCTGCTTCTACTGCTTACTTGACATACATCTCCATTGAAGACATTTGTGCCTTGTGTACTTGGATAATACTTTTCATCTTCACCAGGCATTGTTTGGAGCATGATTCCAGGAGCCTCACTTTCTTTACCATTCTGATACTTCAGAGCTCAGTTTTCTGAGCCCATGCATTTTAACCACTTTGACTCTTCCCTCCAATGTACCTTTACATTTTTTACTGCTTGGAAGTTTACCCAACAGTTAGTTGCTCATGCAACAGAGTGCTTTCGCCATCTTTAATAAGTGGAGAAGGCTGCTTGTGTGTCCTTATTTGCTGTACCGACATCTCTGTCTGGATGCATTTTCCATCTGTCTCTTGCAGGTAGATTTTCTTGTTGATTGTGCAGTGTATATATGTTTTTAATATTCTTTTGTTTCTGTGTCTCAGGTTGTACATGGGGGGGGGGGTTGAACCCAGTGGGCATGGAATGCAAGTACTCTCCTAGTCTGGTCGTTCGACATGATTTGCACTAGCCAGAGGCTTTTGTGCCCCAGAACATGATAGGTAAAGAAAGTTCTAACCTTTGCTGAGCTGAAGGTATCAGAAGAAGAAATCTCAACAGTTTCCTGCAATGGGGGGGGGGGGGGGTCTTCAGTCAGATCAACAGATACAACTACTATAGATCTGTTAGTTCCAGGTCCTTCTGCACTTTTCAATGCCTGACCAAAGCAACGTCCAGACTGTGTTGTGTTGAACTTGCTTGCCCTAAATATGAAATTTGGAGATGAAGAAGAGAGCTGGCTACTAATAGAGCATTTTGAAAGAGTATGCAATATGTATTTACAAGCAGGATTTGTAGTACGTTGAACATTGTGCTATACCTTGGAGCTGGATATGGTTTTAGAAGGGCATTGGGCTCTCTGTCCTTACCTAGTTGTCAAAACAAAGTAAATGAATGTTTTAACAAGCCACTTGTTAAGAAAAGTCATCATTAATTGATTTTTGCTTGTCTTGTGGTAAATGGCAGTAATAAAAAGTGAAATCCTTTACAAGGCAAATGATTGTCTCATTAAATCTGCAAAGTAAAGTTTGATCAGGCTGCTGTATTTCACTAAACTTTTTTTTTATTTTCTTTTAAGTATGTTTTGTAGATGGAATTCTTTCTTTGGATATGGAAGCTAGTGATTTGCTTTCAGATACCTTTGATGTTTTAAGCTCTAAGGAGATTAAACTGTCAGCAATGCGAACAAAACCTGGAGAGGAGGTTGCAGTGGAAGATGATGAAATGGCCATGGCTAATGTTGTTATTGAAGCAGCTCAAAAGAAATTAATTTCACATGTGAGTACCTTGTGCATTACTGAAATTAAACATACCTTACATGCTTAAATTATTTTAATGATATAGGTTTGACACAAGATCTTACATTTTGAATCCTCATTGGTGGATCTACATCTGGGTCCATACTACTATCTTTCTGAACTGGCCTGGTTTTATTGGAAGCCTGTGTGTTCAGGACCATACACATACTATGATACCCTGATATCACGCTGTACACTAGGTGAGCACATCAAGCACCTAAGCATGTAATTTCTTCCTCTGCAACTCACAGTTTGGGGCTTAATTCTTAAGTAAGAAAATATTACACATTTGGTATCAAGAAAGCATTCTAAGCCAAGACCCATATGCCAACAACATCTGTACATCTTGAAAGAGAAGTACTGTGTGAAACTGTTTTATGTTCCAATAGTTCATTCATCTACCAGAAATAGACTGAGAAACTGCTGGCTTGCTTCACTGTAAAAAGGATGATAGCAGTTAAAACCCCTAATATGGGGGTTTGTAATAGGGTCCCACCTCCAGGCCAGGTCTCTGTTAGAATGCCATAAGTAGGACAGAAAAATGAAAAGAAGGTCATCACCAAATTCTCCTGGAGATAAGTGCATTTCAGAAATATCCCTGTAGACTCTGCAGGTGGTGATATTTTCCCAGATTAGATAGGTATTCAGAGTACAAAAGATTAGTTCAGATAAAATCATTTTAGCTGGCAGATCTAAGAGACTCTCTCTCTGACACCCTCTGTGTGGGAAAAATAGACACCTTGTTGAAGTTCCATGTAGCTTATTCAGTTAAGTTGGTAGATGGATGAGTGATCCTTTTCCAAGATTAGCTAGTTATTTGAGATCCCCATCTTGCAGTTTGGTGACTGGTGGAGGCACACTCACAATTGTCACTTTAGACAGGGGTGGTGCTTTCAAGAGTGTTTGCTACACTCATCTCCAGTCAGTCAGGCATCACTGTCTCAAGGTGATTGATTACATCTAGCCTGTTCCCTAGGACTTTGTATATTAGGATCCTTTTTGATGTCTGATGGAAAATTTGAGTGAGTCTAGGGTGGTCACTGTTGGGGAATATACTGCAATAGCAGATCTAGGCCCCTAGCATAAGTCTTTCTTGAGCAGGTGCCATTACTGTGAGCTGTTTCCTCTCATTCTGGAAGTTTGTCCTTCACTCCACACTGGAAGACAGGGGCAAGTAAAGAATGGGCATCTGCTAGAGAGGGAAAGATGTCTTTCTCCCAGTGTTTAGCTTGAATGGGGTAGTCTGAATCTGCCAATATCCTTTCTTTAGAGACAGATAAGAACAGTGAACCATCCCATCTCTTTAGTCCACACACATGATCTTTCCTTGGTGAGTCTCTCATGTTTATCAAGCCTTCTTTAAGCAGATATGAAGATGATCTTTTATTAGGAAGATGAACCATTACTTAAGAAAGAAGCCTGAGGAACTCTTGTCTTCTCAAAAGTTCAGATGTTTGGGATGCTAGTCTGCAGAGTGGAATTACACTGCTACAAAGGATAATGCCTTCTTTGTCCCCACAAAGTGGAATGACAGTGTGAATAAACATCAGGAAGCAGGTTATCTCATTGGTATAGCATAGATGTTAGACACTCCCAACACATTTCCACCATGCGTCCAGATGGGGCCCCTGGCTTTGGACAGGCTGAATAAGTGTTTTCCTTGCCACATTGGGTTTTAAGACCTCTTATGTTCCTCATCTCTCCATTACCAGTCATCCCTTCTGGAAGTTCTGTAGAGAAGCTCACACAGCTCTGTGATTTTGGGTCAAAGAAAATCTTTGTGAGTGCTTCCAAAGCAGGCTTACTTATAGTCTGCTGATGCTATAGCCAGAGGAATATGGGATGTTCTTGCTGCAGATGGTGCAACTCAGACTGCCCTTCTTTAAAGAAGATTTTGGGCAAGCTGTCTGCATACCCTTTTTAGGAGAAAACTTTCTTTAGTCGAGCTTCGAAGGATATTGTAAAAGACATGCAGAATGAAGCTATTAGAGTCTTTATGATAATCATCCATCTTCCTGCTCCTCCTCTTTCTTTAGATGCAGGCTGGGTAGGAGAGTATCTTACAGATTGCGAAAGGGATTCACGTATTGGCCATATTTGGCCCCTCCAGGACCCCTTGACAAGTCTTCTGGATAGCAGATTTCTCAGGTAGTTCTATATCTTGTCCTGTTACTTAGTCCTGAATGTGAGATGACCTGTTCAAGTAATTTACTCCCAAACTTTTGATGGAGTATTATCTCTAGGGATCAGTGGCTTCTGGACATACTTTGGTAACTACATTTTATGCACCTTAGGTTCTTAACCTTCATGGGATACCTTAAGGGAGACTAGTCTGTCTCTGTAGAGTTTGTAGAATACACTCAGATTCTGGTCCTCAAAGAGGGTAGTACAGCGTTTTCCCCAGCTGGAAAAAGGACAGAGATATAACTGTATTCTGTACTTTCTGAAGTGGGTTTTGGGGGGGGGGGGTCCGGCCTCTCATACATATTAGTGGCTTCAGTTCAAGACACTTTTCTGTTATGTCAAGTTTTCTGAGACTGTTCAAAAGCTGTTAGGTTTTTGTTGGTGTCTTCTTGCAGGTCAGTATTAGGAAACCTAACAGAATATTATTTCATTTTGTTCTGTCTGCATATTTTTCGGCATAGATTGCAACTGTCTGATATGTCATCTGTACTGCACTTTTTAGTGCTTGCTAGTGTTCTAGCCATGGCAGCAAATGTTTTGCAGAAGAGAGCATCTGCTACTCTTGGTTGTCTCTTGGGATTTATTTATTTATTTATTCAATTACCTTGAGGAAGTATTTCTTTGTCTGGCAGTTTAGTGCATAGTATTAAGGCTGTGAGGTTCCAGTGAACTTCATCCTCAACCCCAGGATTTTATTTCCCCAGTTTCCATGAGTACTTATTACTCTCTATTTTTTAGTGATAAGAAGTGACTTTCTGGGGCAGTCTCCACAGGTCAGACGTCTAAGATCGTGGTATGCAAACATATATTTACCTGGCTTCAAACCAATGATAGGGCATCACCTTCTCAATCATTCAGATTCAAGATGAAATTCAAGTATTTCAGATCTTTCACCAGCAGTTTCTTTTGAACCAAGGTTGTCACTTTTCAGGACTTCTGCAGTGTACAAATTCTGGCATTACTTCTTCTGATATTACTAGTTCAAGCACAGCTGTAAATATCTTCCTCCTGCTATAGGAAGGAATGCAGTTATCTGGTCACTGCATTTTATGTCTCACTGAGCTAGTAGAGTACTGTCAACCCTTGCTCTGAACTACCCTTTTTTATAGGTTCATAGGTTTATACTAGGCTAACTGCCCTAGGGCATTTATAAGCCTAGCCCAAAGTTATGTGGCTTACGCCGCCCCTTATGTTAGAAATACTGTGCCCATTAGTTTGTTGTGCCTCTGTCCAGTAGTGACACAGAGATGATTCCCGGGGTAAACCTACGATCTCCCATCCACCGGTCACAATTTCTCTTGAACAGAGCCAGCGAGGTGCTCTGCCTCACATGGACCGGGATTTTATTCCACAGCATGGGGGAGTCTCTGGGTGATAAATCTATCCCTCCAGCACGTCCTATTTATATCCGTGCTAAGGTTTAAGTCTCTTGATCTAGTGGTTTTGGTGGATTTGGATTTTTTGAGGTGGAGCATGTCCATTAATTCCGGGTTGGTCATGGCCTTGTATGTCAGGCACAGGTCACCTCTGAGCAGACGGTATGCAACTGAATAGAGTTGGAGTTTCTTCAGTCTGGCAGCATATGACAGGTTTTGGAGTCCCTTTCTCCTTTTGGTGAGGAACTTTTGGGGTCTCTCCAATTGCTGCAGGTGTCGGGTGAGATACATCCCGAATGGGGCATTGTACTCGATCATTGGTCTGATAAGTGAAGAGTACAGGGGAACAATGACCTCACTTGATCTGGATGTGAATCCCTTCATGATCAGGTGGGCAATGTAGAAGGTCTTTCGAACCACTTTAGCAACGTGAGCGTCAAACGAGAGGCCACTGTCAACCTGGGTCCCCAGGTCCCTGATAACCTCTTCTGTGCTTGTCTTCAAGGCAGTCTCTTATTCATTGCAAGTTATGAGTACCCCTTTGCCTGCTGGGGGATGAGGTTACATTCATCACTGGCTGAATGTGAGAAAAAGAAGAGAGAGCTAGAGATGCTTCTTGCACCCTCACTGGGGTTGCACCCCAGGTGTCTGCATCACTTTATGCATATTGGATCATCTATAGCTTCAGCTCACAAGATTAGCTGATTATTTATTTATTGACTGATTTGGCATTTGGTTACCGGGATAGTCCACTGGGCCAAGATAGCCCATTTTCAGTGGAGTCCCGGGGAGAAAAGCTTCATGTACAAGACCGTGTTGAACAATTGAGTACAATTGTACAGGCAATATATCTTAAGGTTGCAATTTACATATAACAGCATAGAGAAAAATAATATACATCTGCTTAAAAGAAAGAGCTACAAATACAAGACAGTCATGGACAAATTAATACAGCTGTACAAGCAAGATAACTTAGGGTTACAAATTACACATACTTGCAAAGTGAAAAATATATACATCTGTTCAAACAAATAGGAATGGTTGCAGAGTGCAGTAGGTGTAGTTAAGAGACATTTGAGGAAGGATATAAGAGAGGATGAAATAGTTGCAGGAGTTATAATTGTGTGTACTTGGTATAAGAGAGAAGAAGAAAAAGATGAGAAGATAAGGTGTGAATGGTACTTAGTGTAAGGATATGGTTATGAAGAGAATAGAAATTAGGGGATGAGACAGGGGTTATGGAGAGTGTTGGTAGATAGAGGAGGGGGCATTGGAGCATTTGCAAATCCATATATATAGTTGTGTAGGGATATTTTAAAGAGTGCATGGCTTTGGATTTGGCATAATCCTTTAAATCCCTAATTGAAGGCTTGGAGGTAACATGTCAGATTGAAAAGTCTTCTTCCTATGTTCTCATGTTCCTTTGGAATCTAAGGATGTTCTCCTTGGAAAAATATAGTGGCATCCGCAATACTAAAGGGAGGCAAAGATGTAATTCTGCCACCATCTTTTAGGCCTGTTGTGGTTCTAAAATGTAATTACAAGTTGTTATCACAGTGATATATATACCTCAGATAGTAATGGGAAATATTAAAGGAAAACTCCACCCTATAACTAAACAAAAATGTATTTTTTTTCAGTCTCTTTGTTTCTAGACCCATTTTAACACATCAGAATCACTCTAAGTGCTTTATTTGTAATTTTAGCCTGTTTACCACAACATGGCTACCGATGGGGCTTGATATGTGATCATCTTCTGCTTCAACCCTTTCTCTTTCCCATAAAGCATTTCAAGTCTTCTTTCTATGTCTCATGCCAGACAAAAGGAATTTACTGTGAATTCCTATATTATTGACATATAATGGGAAATGTGTAACTGTCATTTTGTATTCCTTCTGTATGAGGGCTGCTTCTTTTCTGTTGCTAATCACCCTCATTTATGTTTTGCTCAGAGCTTCTTTTACACTCTACTTTGAAATTATCTAGCTGCAGCCAGAGAAGGAGCTAAATTGGAGGCCTTTGTTCTAGGTGTTCTTTTGTAGTCCAAAGTGAATTGACAGTGCCATCCCCCCACACTACTGCAGAAGTATTAAAACTGTCACTCCAGTTGACAGCTCAGAATTGAAAGGAAGGCATTTCCAATCTAAATTTCTTCCCCTCTGCATGCAGTAAGAAATGTATTTAATTAGTTTACCAACAGTAGAAAGATTTATTTATTTAAACACTTTCAGTTTAATTTTTGGAATCAAGTTTCATAAAATTCTTGATTATTTCAGTGTGTGTTGTTACTACTGACTTTAGATTTAACCCTAATTATGTCTACAAGGCATTATTATGTTAACTTATTTTTGCATGCTCATTTCTTTCTGAGCAATAAGCTGTCTTCTGACATACTGTTCTGGTAATTTCATGACATTCTGTTCATCTCCACATTTGTTAAAATATAGCAAAGCAGTAATTTGCAAACCTGACTTCATGATACCACTCTACATATCCTATGGATGGGCCTACAGCAACTATGCCAATTTTTGTTTACAGAATTTTCACTGCCATTAACTATGTAAGTGAATGTTTGTTATAAGACAGAGTAATTCATGTACAGTAATGTCCACTAATTAGTATCATCGATCTCTCAGTACTTTTAATTTTAGTCTTACAAGTAGTGCATCCACCCATTAAGTTTTCCTTCTCTTACTACCTCATCCTACATAACTTAGTGTCACACCGCCCACAGCTTAAGTCACCACGAAATGCCCGTTACAACTAAGTAATTCAATTCTGCCATCAGAAAATGACCTAAATCAAATTAATGCCGCTGATCCCTCCTATTCCATCTCATTTGCACGTACATCATTCAACAGGCATTGTTTTACCAACTATATGTGGGATGGGTCACATTGTCATTATCCATCTTCCTGGTTGAAGCATGCCTATGCAGTGTTTCTGTCCAGCAATGTGCAGTATGCTGACATCTGTCCTAGCTGGTATTCGTGAATGGTGGTATCACTACCAATTTTATCTTCCCACTGTAACCACTTTCAATCTGGCAGCCTTTTAAACAATGGCAGTATCCTTATTCCAAGCTAACTTCTTCACCACATAGTAAAAAATTATGAATAAAAAAAAAATCATGAAATTTCCTTTCAGCAACACAACACAGTATGACTAATGTCTACCTTACAAACTCAAGTATGCGCTGTCAGCCTTGGTTCAAGGGCTATCGCTATAAACACCATCACACTTACCTTTGCTGTTAAGTATCTTTTGTGCATGACTACTCTTCCAATATTATCAGACTTCCTTCAGGTCATCTTTCTCCATATGGTATCTTCACATGGGCATCACCTGTAATGCACATCAAGAACACATACTGTTATGTTTCAAACACACACGCTTATGTATGAGTTAGAGTAATTCTTGCAGAGTGTTAAATATCACGTCATGCCTACTTTGCTATCTGCAGCGTGCTTCCCGCATCCATGTCATATACCATTTCGATCATCAGCTTGGACGTTCAGCTTCAGGAATGTTCATTCCAGTTACATTGCATTACTGGCATACATATTACACAGTTTTCAAATCAGTTTTTCTCACTCTCCATGACTCACAGACAATAGAGAACCATACACACATACACACACACATGTATTCTTGATATTCCAAACATCAAATAGAAGTGTAGAAATATATATATATATATATATATATATATATATATATATATATAGTAAGACTTGCAGCAGACAGAACACCTGGTTTAAATAATAGAGTAACACTTAAACCTATGCTTGACTTTTGACAGAAGCAATACAAATAGTTACAATCTTCACTATTTGTATTTGTATTAGGTATATATATATATATATATATATATATATATATATATATATATATATATATATATATATATATATTTCTACACTTCTAATTGATGTTTGGAATATCAAGAATACATGACACATTACATAAGTATAAAATAAAACATTATGGATGGCATCCATGCTAATATTTGTGAAGTTTGAAAATGTTAAGTAAAATTTATCTTAATTCAATGTAATTAATTTATTTTATATATTATTTGGGTATATATATATATATATATATATATATATATATATATATATATATATATATATATATATATATATATTTTTTTTTTTTTTATTAGAAATGTGTTTAGTTGATACATTTTTATTTTAATTTTAAAAAAAAAAATTTTCTTCTTTGGATAGGATGAATACATATTTTATAAGTATTGTGTCTTTTAGAAAAGCTTACATTCTTAATGATTTTTATTCTCACATTGGATGGCTGTGTCATGTGGGTTACTGGCATATCATTTATAAGATAATGCCACCAAAAGATCTATACTTTACGATAAAAAAAACTATTTCTTCAAACTCCAACAAAAACACCATAATCAACCCCAAAGCTTTTGGTCAGGCATAAATAAACTGTTACATCTGGGCCACTCTAAAACCCCCACTCCATTTGGTCTCTCCCAAAACTCTCCAAACAAGATAGCTGATGCTTTCAACACCTTTTTTACTGAAACTGTCCAGTCTCTAGCCAACACCCTACCTCCTCTCAATCCTACCCTCTCATGCTCCTTTACTACCTCACCACCTACCTTTCACTTTAAACCTATTCCTACAGACCTCATCTATACTCACCTTCATAAGCTCAAACCTTGTACACCCTCAGCCGATCACCTACCACCTGAATACCTACAAATTGCAGATAAAGCTCTTGCCTACCCTATCTCTATTCTTATCAATAGAACCATAACTGAAGGCTCCATTCCTTCACTATGGAAAATCTCTCACATAATCCCACTTCACAAAGGCGGCAACTCAACTGAACTCTCCAACTTTCGACCCATAGCCCTATCTCCACTAGCCAAAATTATGGAAAAATGTATCCACCAACAATTTCTCAACCACATTCTCCAACACAACCTTCTAGCTGACTGTCAACATGGTTTTAGACCATTCCACAGTACCACCACCACTGCTCTCCTATCTTTTACAGACTGCATCAATAAACACCGTAACAATAACATGCTCTCCGCTGCTCTTTTCATTGACCTCTCTAAGGCTTTTGATATGGTCAATCATCAAATACTAAACATACTCAACTCATTCTCACTTGACACACAAGCATTACTCTGGTTCAAATCCTATATGCACAATCGACAGCAGGCTGTCCTTTGGGATAATAACCTATCCAAACATCTCCCTGTTACCCTTGGTGTCCCTCAGTGCTCCATCCTAGGACCTCTACTCTTCTCCCTATTCATTAACGACCTTTCTACTAATTTACCTGTACCTACTAGCATTCAGTATGCAGATGACTGCACTTTGATTTGTAAAGCTAACACTTCATCTGAACTCCAAACCATCACCCAAACAGTATTCAACCAAGTTGAAAACTGGTTCCAACAACGTCACCTCCTCCTTAATGCCAAAAAAACAAACTATTGCTATTTACTCCAACTATTAAATCCACCCCATTAGACTCCTCTATTACATCCATGGATGGTACAATCATAGCTCCCGACCCAACTACAAAATTCTTAGGGGTATTGATTGACCACAACCTGAACTTTGACACTCATATCATTGCCACCATCAAAACTGTCAACAGAAAACTTGGATCCTTATATAGGATAAAATCTTTTCTCACCCCAGAAGCCAGAACTACTATTGCCCAGACACATCTAATCTCCACACTCTTTTATGCCTCTCCAATTTATACTAATCTTTCCAAAAGTAACCTAAACAAGTTGTCTACTTCTTACAACAATATTGCCAGGTTTGCTACTGGGTCCTCCTTCAGAACACATCACTGTCTAAACCTAAAACTTCTAGGATGGCTTGAACTAAATAACCAACTAAACTTTCAACAACTCTCCATTATCCATAAAATTCTACACCAGCCTAGTAATACTCCTATTCTCAGTAGCCTCATCTCCCCCTACACAAACCTCACTAACCTTCACTCAGCAAATAAACTACTAGTTACCACCCAGAAATCCCACAACAGAGCAGGTGATTCACTTTTCTCTAATACAGTGGGGAAGATCTGGAACAAGCTTCCCACTAAACTTACATCTCTTTCATCATTAACACTCTTTAAAAAACAACTAAAAATTCTACTAAAAACACAATGGCTATGTCCTTGTACTAACCCTGACTAACCCCCCACCTTATCCGTACTCAACAGACCTCCTCCTTCACCCACACCATTGCAGCATTACCATTTTCACCCCTCCTCCCCTCCCTTACATCCTATTTCCCAGCATGCATCACTGAGTATTTCTCCTCACTACACTACCTTCTCAGTGTACTCTTATCTTTCCACCCTGCACTTTTACTTTTCTTTTCTTTCATTATGATTAAGTTTTCTTCCTCTTATACTTATCCTCCCTAATTTCTCCTACTTCCCTGTATTATACACATTTTATAACCCTTTTATATCTTTTGAAAAGCACATCCTACCCAACTTACTAACGTTGAAGCTCTGTCTCTTTCCCTTGGTAATGATCACTGTATTTTTACCCTTTTTCAACTCAGTTCTCAATTTCTGTATCTTCTTTATTTCTGTATAACTGAAGTTGATTAAATAATTCTGCAAGCATATTCACCTTATCTACATTACATAATGTATTTATCTTGTTTTGGCACTAGTCTGATGTTAACTAGTTTAAAGTGGAGCTTTTCTCCCCGGGCCTCTACTGAAAATGGACATGTATCCAGCTAGACTAGCCCGGTCAACAAATGTAAAATAAATAAATAAATAAAAATAAATGTTTTAACTTGTTTAACTTTAACACTGAAGAAGGGAGATTCCCAAAAGCTTTGTTTGTTATTCAATAAAGTGAGTGTTTTTCTATCCGTTCGGTCTTCTTTTTTATTGCTTAAAAATTTAAGGATCGGTAGAATTTAAATACGACTGAACTACTTTTTGTTTTCTAATTGAATAGCAACCTCATGGCTTTCATTAACCTTAACTTTAGTGGCGTTATTACTAATATCTGGTATGTTTGCCCTTATTCACACACTGCATGCATTATACATTTTTTGTGTCTGACAGGACTTGATGATGATCTTCGTGTTTCACTGTTGCAGTCATTACATTTGGGTAATCTGCTGGCAGGTTGCCCTCAGTTGGCCTGAATTCCAAAGCCTTGGGTCCTGCGTCAGTTGCGGTCTTCTCTTCCATGATGTCAGGGGGTATAAAAGATGCAGCCGGCACCATTTTCTTCAGTCATTCTTGCCACGCGGTGCCCGAACCAGAAGCATTTCGCAAGTGCCGGTCGGCCGACTACTGAAATATTCGAGTTTGAGTTTCAGAACCGAAGTCTTCACTAAAGCAAAGTACCCCGTTGGGGAAACTTTTTTCTTGCTTTTTACCGATGTCAGAAAAAGTTAATAATTGTATTACTTGTGGGAAGCAAATACCTCATAAGGATTTCCATTTATACTGTATTCCTTGCCTAGGCCCTGATCACAACGTGCCTGGCTGTCGGTTTTGTGCTAGATTTAACCAACGCACTATTAAGCGTCGGTATATTTTTGCATCAAAGTATTTTGGAAACAGATTTAACTACCCAGAAATGTCGTCGGATAGCAATCCGACTACCGGAGTACATAAAAAAACGCATTGAAAAGGATAGAGAAAGGCAGTCGAGATCCAAAACAGACGACGAAGCTTCTCCTAAGCCAGTCGCCAGTTCTCCAGTACTCAGTGAGGTGCTTTCGCAGCCTGTGAATACCCGCTTCCTTCGAGTCGCAGGCCTCTACCGACACCCATGTGGAGTCCGGCATGCCGCAAGCTACTCAAGTTATTGGACCGACGGATGTATCTCCCTCGGATGGGTCCAGAAGCCGCTGAGCAGGCACCAGCTTCTGAGGGTGTATTCAGGCCTCAACATTTATATATCAAACCGACGACAGCTGGAAAACCAAAGGCAAAGACAACTTCTAAAACTAAAAAAACGACGCCTGAGCCACGTGCACAGGCCTCTATGCCTAAAAAAACAGATGATCAAAATGGCTGAAGACCTTATTACCTTGATCAGGGGTACCCATCCCCCTCCAGATAAGAGGCCTAGGTAAGACACTGATTATGAATCTTCAGATCAGGTTTCTATTTCTTCTGATTCCTCTTCTGATCAGGAATTATCTATACCTCCCTATGAGGATTCTGATGCTGAGGAGTCTATTCCATCTGCATCTCCCCCAGAGGATTATTCATTTGGAGAAACTTTGCATACTTTGAGGGAGCATTTTCACTGGGAGAGTCGAGACTTCTCAGAATCAAAAAAGAGGCCCAGGGATTCCCTTCTCCCTCAGCACAAACATTTAGCCATTCCCCCTGTTTTAGACATTGTGGATGATGTGTTTTCGGAGTCTAGCTTGACCCCTGACTCCTTACCTCCGGCTCCCAGTAAGCCTGACAGATATTACAGGGTCCCTGACTCACATAAATTTTTATTTAGAAACCCTGCTGCTGACCCTGAAACTATTTCACAGGGTCCAAAGGGAGTTAAGGCCTCAACGGCAAAAAGCCCTACCCCCCTCTGACAGAGATTCAAGGGCACTAGACAAATGGGGGAAAAAAGGTTTATACATCTGCAATCTTGGTAGTAAGGGCCTTAAACTGTCAATTTCACATGCTTAAGTACTAACAACATGTTATGGGATTGCTGAAACAGAAAATGATGTTGATTTCAGAATGTGCATAAAATAAAGAATTGCAGGAATTATTGCATGCAGCTGAACAAGTTGGAAAGCATACTTTGCAATGTGGTTTTGATTCCTTAGAGGCCTCCTGCAGGGCCGCTGTTACTGGATCTGTGATTAGGAGGCATGCCTGGTTAAAGTAACAAAATTTGCCTGATCATGTTAAAGCTAAATTGCTAGATACACCTCTACAGCATGATTCTTTGTTTGGTATTAAGGCAGAAGAGGTTTTAAAGAAAATGGAAGACAAAGCTAAGTCTATGCAAGCTGTTAAATACTTACAAGTGCAGCCACCAAGATTCAGTAGACAGTGGCCTACAAAAAATTGGTCCTTTCCTGTGTCAGACAGAGCTCAAAGGGGCAAATCCAGACGCCCAAAGGGTTCCAGATACCAGGCGCAAGATTCATACAGGTCAAAGCAATGGGGCACATCAGCCTCCAAATCAGGGGGAGATAAAACCGCAAACCTACAGAAAACAGTCCCAGTGACTTCCCTCTGCCTACCCCAAGCACTTATCTTTTGACAGCACCCTTAGGGGGAAAATTAGCACTTTTTGCTCAAAATTGGCAGTTAATAGCCCAGGACAAATGGGTACTAAACGTAGTATCACAGGGATACAGATTCCATTTCCACACTCTGCCAATGGCAAACGGCCAGATCTGCCCAAAAATCAATGGACAGAGGCACAGGAACAGGTTACGTCCCCCATGGATATGGGAGCCATTCAACCATTACCAGAACAGGAAAAAGGACAAGGTTTTTACTCAAGACTGTTCTTGGTACCCAGAAAGGACAAGGCCTGGCGGCCAATACTGGATTTATCAATTTTGAACACATACCTGGACATTCCAAAATTCAAAATGCTGACTTTGCAGCAGCTTCTGCCCATGCTGGGCAAGAATGCTTGGCTGGTGACATTAGACCTAAAAGAGGCATGCCTGCATGTCCCAATAAGACAGTCGTGCAGAAGATACCTCAGATTCAAGGCTGGATTAATGCATTACCAATTGTCTGCACTGCCCTTTGGCTTATCTACTGTGCCCAGGGTCTTTACAAAGTGCCTGGCACCAGTAATTGCAGACAAAGAAGTATATAAATATATCCTTGGACGACTGTCTCGTTCAAGCAGAGAACAAGGACACACTTCTTCGACACCTGGCGTTTGTGAAAAGGCTTCTAACATGCCTAGGTTACACAATAAACAAAAAGAAATCACAACTGATACCCTCTCAAAAAATAACATTCCTGGGTGCAAACTTGAATACAACTGCCCAGATGGCTTAGCTTACTCCGGACAAACGAAGACAACTGACTACTTACTTCAAACTGATGGCAACAAAAACCCAGTCTTCTGCAAGACAAATTCTGCAGGCTCTGGGCTTCATGGCATACTGCATCCTACTAATTCCATATGCAAGACTGCATATGAGGAAACTTCAATGGTACCTAAAAAGTTTATGGAGTTAGCATTCACACAGCCTGGAAACAATGATTCCTCTCATTCACTGCCTGCAACAGGAGTTTCTATGGTGGACAAAGGCCTATCACCAAAACATGTGACGGCCCTTCACTCTACCCCCTGCCAGCCAAACCTTAACAACAGACGCATCAGATTATGCCTGGGGGGCCCACATGGCAGGAAGATGCATTCAGGGCATTGGGCACCAAAACAAATGCATGTACATATCAACCAGAAAGAGATGTTAGCTGTTCAAAATGCCCTAACAGCCTTCAAGGGCTTACTTTATCCAGGACAACTACTGATAAAGACGGACAACACCACAGTCATGTGGTATATAAACAAGCAAAGGGGCACACACTCATACCCCCCTTTACAGGTTAGCCATGGCACTGTGGGACACAGCTTTGACCTACCAAATACATCTTCAAGCTCAATTCCTGCCAGGAAAACAAAACACTCTGGCAGATGATTTAAGCAGATACCTTATGGATCCTCACGAGTGGAAACTAAATCCACAAGTCTTCAGCATGATAACAGAGAAATGGGGGAGCCCAGACATAGATCTATTTGCCTCTCCTCAAAATGATCAACTGAAAAGATTCTGAACAAGGACTTATCACAGACAAGCATGGAAGGTGGACGCCCTATCCTTCAGTTTGCGCTATTCCTCCCCTGCCCCTTCTACCCAAGGTCCTCCTAAAAGTCAGACAAGAGAAGCCAAAGATGATATTAATTGCCCCGGACTGGCCCCGCCAATACTGGTACCCAATCCTAAAGAACTTGTCTCAATACCTAGCTTGGGCCATGCCTTTAACACCACAACTACTGTCCCAGCAAAGCAATCAGATCCTGCACAATCAACTACAGACTCTAAACCTGGCAGCATCGCTAATCGGGTAATCATACAAACAACACCTCTCAGTAAAGCTGTGATGGATGTCATTTTGGAAGCCAGAAGGCCTAGTACGAGAAAATCTTATGCTGACAAATGGAAGAGATTCTGTGCTTGGAATCACGCACAAGGAACTAATACAGCAGAACCAAATATTCCTCAGATATTACAATACTTAACTGAGATGCTTGACAAAGGCCTATCTTTCTCATCAATCAAAATCCATGCCTCTGCCATTTTGGTTCATTACAACACAGAGCCACCAATATTTTCTCATCCATTACTAAAGCAGTATCTTAGAGGAGCCAAAAATTTAAGGCCCCCTAGAAGATCACCATTACCTGCATGGGACTTCAATTATTTGTTGGAAAAACTCACCCTGCCTCCATTTGAACCAGCTGCTATCGCTGATATAAAGTTCTTATCATGGAAGACAGCTCTGCTACTAGCAATTACTTCAGCAAGAAGAGTTTCAGAGCTACAGGCCCTCATGGCTGTAGAGCCTTTTATCATATTTTACCTGGACAGGGTGTCTCTGAGGACAAATCTTACTTTTATGCCTAAGGTGGTTTCCAGTGCGGCTATTAACCAAACAATTCATCTGCCAACTTTTTATCCAAATCCACACAACAAAGGGGAGAGAATTCTGCATTCCTTGGACGTTCACAGACAGCTAAGCTTCTACTTGAGCAGGACTAAAGCTCAAAGAAAAACTGAGCAATTACTAGTGTCATATGCTGCAGGATCAGAAGGAAAGGCTATTTCAAAGCAGACAATTTCAAAGTGGATATGCCACTGCATCTGTTTCTGCTACTTACACCATGATAAACCTGTGCCCAAGGGCATTAGGTCTCACTCCACCAGAGCTGCAGCTACTTCAGTAGCCTTTCTCAGAAGAATACCAACCAAAGACATTCTAGAGGCTGCTATTTGGAGTTCTGTTCACACCTTTACAAAGCATTACCATTTGCCTCTCTACTCTAAGTCGAGGGCAGGCTTTGCCACTGCAGTGCTGCAGGGTCTTATAGCCGCACCTAATGCTGTTTAGCTCCAGCCTCCCAACCATAGCTTTGGGATTCTACCCAAATGTAATGACTGCAACAGTGAAACACGAAGAACATAGTACAGTTGTGTACACTTACCATAAATGTAGATGTTCGAGTGTATTCACTGTTACAGTCCAGGTTACCCTCCCGCCATCCCCCTGTCATTCTGAAGTTTATCTTTCCTTCACTATCTTCTACAACCTATGTGGTGTATTTGCTTGTAGATGAAGGTAAAGTCTATATTGATGCATGTATTTTTATATATATATATATATATATATATATATATAGATATAGATATAGATATATATAATATTGCTACCTTTTTCGGGGCACCTGACATCGGGGGCAAGAAAAACTAAAGAAAAATGGCGTCTGCTGCATGTTTTATACCCCTGACGACCTGACGGAAGAGAAGACAGCAGCCGATGCAGGACCCAAGACTTTAGAATTCAGGCCGGCTGAGGGCAACCTGCCAGCAGATTACCCAAATGTAATGACTGCACTCGAACATCTACATTTATGGTAAGTGTACACAACTGTACTTTCTTCGTGTTTCACTGTTGCAGTCATCACATTTGGGTTATCCCTGCCAGGGTAGTCCTTGGCTGACCCGAATACCAGAGACTTAGTATTTCTGCATCGGTTGCTGTCGCTTGAGGACTGAAGTCAGGTCATCAGTGGTATAAAGTAAGGCAGCCGATGCCATTACCTCAGTCTTTCTTGCCATGGAGCCCGAAGCAGAAGCAGTTCGCACGAGTGCCGGTTGGCCGCTACCTGAGTTTTCATCTCAAAACTGAAGTTGAAGTCTTCTAAAGCTAAGTACCCCATTGGAGATCCTTTTTTCTTGCATTAACCGATGTCAGAAAAAGTTAATAATTGTTTAATCTGTGGAAAGCAAATACCACACCGAGACTTTCATTCTTACTGCGTCACTTCTTTAGGCCCAGACCACGATGTCCCCCATTGTCGCTTCTGTGCTTTGTTCAACGCCGAAACTATCTGTCGTCGGGCCCTTATTGTAGCCAGATATTTTCATTTACACTCCTCGAATTCCGATATGGCCTCAGTAAGCTATCCGACAGCAGATCTTCTCAAAAAAACGTAAAGATAAGGACAGACACAGAACGCACAGGTCCAAACCTACCAACGACGCTTCCATTAAGCTAGTCGTCAGTCCTCCGGTACTCAGTGAGGCGCTTTTGCAGCCCCTGATGCCCGCTTCAGTTGATTCGCAGGCCGGTACTGAGACGCTTTCGGAGTCCGGTGTGCAGCATAACTCTTCTTCGACTAAGGATCCTGCGGTCGTCTCTACCTTGGATGGGTTCGGAGCCGCTGTGCAGGCACAGGCTTCCGAGGAAGTTTTTCGCACTACTGAATCTCGACACAAACAGCCTTCTTTCGCGACTACCATTCCTTCAAAAATCACCGAGTTCCTTAGACCCAGGGTTTGAACCACACCCAAGAAACCGACGGCCCACTCTCAGGCACCTTCTACCTTGCCTCAATCTCAAATGCTTAAAATGGCGGAAGACCTTATCATGCTGATCGGGGGAAGCCAAGCTACCCCCTCAAAAAGGAAAAGAGATCTGTCCCCTGTAGTTTTATCTGAACAAGAGTCAGATGAATCTGATGCATCTGACTATGAAGACATGCAACCCCTCTCCCCTTATGAGGATTCTGGTGCAGAGGACTCCTTTTCTTCAGCCTCTCCCCCAGAGGATTTTTTCCTTTGGGGAAACCCTGCATACTTTAAGGGAGCATTTCCAATGGGAGAGGCAGGACTATCCTCAGTCTAAAAAGAGACTCAGGGAATTCCTAGATCTTCCACAACACCAGACCCTTGGCCATCCCCCCAGTCCTGGATGTTGTTGGAGGATGTTTTCCTTGAATCCAGCTTGGCTCCTGACGCCCTACCTCCTGCTCCCAGAAAACCAGACAGGTACTATAGAGTCCCCGATTCACACAAATATCTTTTTAAAAATCGAACAGTTGACCCTGAGGGCATTTCCCAAGGGCCAAAACGGATTAAAGCAACCTCTGCTAAGAATCCCACCCCTCAGACAGGGATTCCCGAGCTTTGGACAGATGGGGTAAAAAAGTATACACCTCAGCTACTCTTACTATCAGGCCACTAAATTGTCAATTCCATATGCTGAAATTTCAGCAACATACCTTGGAACTCCTTAAACAAAAAATGTCTTCCTTTCCTGTTTGAGCAGAATCTAAAGATTTATAAGACTTAATACATTCTGCAAGTCGAGTAACTGAACACACTTTGCGCTGTGGTTTTGAAGCCTTCGAAGCTCCTTGCAAAGCAGCAGTCATTGGATCTGTCATTAGAAGACATGCATGGCTTAAGGAACAACCCCTGCCAGACCATGTCAAATCTAAATTGTTGGATGCCCCCTTGCACAAAGATAACTTATTTGGCACTAAGGCCGAAGAGGTCTTACAAAAGATGGAAGAAAAAGCAAAATCTATGCAAACAGTTAAGGATTTCTTACAGGTCCAGCCTCCTAGGTTCAGCAGGCATTGTCCCAACAAACACTGGACATTTCTTCCTCCGAGTAAACCGGCTCAGCCTAGACCCCGTGGAAACAGACCCCCCCCCCCCCCCCAGACACCAGCCCCAGTTAATGCAGAGATCTAAGCAGTGGACTGCCTTCACTTCAAAACCAGGGAGTTCTGAGCCACCCCTTATGGCAAGTAAGAACTCACAATGACTCACCCCCTCTGCCCACCTTCACTTACCCCTAGGAGGAAAACTCTCCTTTCACTCAACCTGGGCCACCAATTACCAAGGACCAATGGGTTCTGAACATTTTGTCTCAGGGTTACTAATTTTCCTGTCACACCCTTCCAACCCCAAAAGGGTTTTCAGATCTACCACCAAATCAGTGGGTAGAGGCTCAAAAGCAAATCCTTTCCCTGCTCTCTCTGAGGGCAGTAGAGAATGTTCCTGCAGAACAAGTAGGCCAAGGCTTCTACTCCAGGCTTTTTCTGGTCCCCAGAAAAGAGGGCACCTGACACCTCATCCTCAATCTATCCATTCTAAACACCTTCCTGGTCATCCCAAAACTCAAAATGCTCACCCACCAACAGTTGCTTTCCATGCTCTCCAAGGAAGCTTGGCTAGCCACCCTAGATCTGAGAGAGTCCTACCTCCACATTCCTATAAGGGAATCATGCAGTAAATATCTGCTCTTCAGGGCAGTATCTCAACACTTTCAGTTCTTTGCACTTCCCTTTGGCTTATCTACTGCTTCCAGAATGTTCACAAAATGTTTGGCTCCGGCCATTGCCTTTTGCAGACAAAGAAATATTCAAATTTACCCAAACTTAGACGACTGCCATATTCAGGTAGACAGCCAGGAAAAGCTACTCAAGCACCTGGCCTTTGCAAAGACCCTGCTAACCTCCCTAGTGTATACAATCAACTAAAATAAATACAAACAGGTGCCCACCCAAAGGATAATCTTCCTGGGAGCAAGTCTGGATACAGCATCCCAGATAGCATACCTTACACCAGAGACAGAGATTTTCCTGACAGCCTTCTTCTCTCAACTAGCTACCAGGCCCCAGGTATCTGCAAGGAAGATCCTGCAAGCGCTGGGGTTTATGGCATCTTGCATACTACTCATTCTATATACCAGACTGCATATGAGGAAGCTTCAGTGGTACCTAAAGAGCCTTTGGTGTTAACACTCTCAAGACCTGGAAACTCTTCTACCTATAGTTCCTTGCCTCAAAAAGGAATTTCGTTGGGGGGCAACAGCATGCTCCCACAATAGGGGACTGCCCTTCTCCCCACCCCCCGCCATCCAGACCCTCACCACAGATGCATCAGACTATGCTTGGGGTGCACACCTGGATGGCAGGTGCATACAGGGCCAATGGAGCCCACAGCAACATCTGCACATCAGTCAAAAAGAGATGATGGCTGTGCAGCACGCCTTGATAGCTTTCAAACACCTTCTCTCTCCAGGGGTCCTCCTGATCAAAACAGACACCACTGTGATGTGGTACCTCAACAAGCAGGGAGGGACTCACTCCTACCCTCTATGCAGGCTGGCCATGACCCTTTGGTTCACAGCCTCTTCCATGCAAATACACCTGTTAGCACAATACCTACCAGGCTCTCTCAACTCTCTGGCGGACCAATTAGGCAGAAACCTCCTGGACCCACACGAGTGGCAACTCAACAGAAGTCCCTTCACCCTAATAACTCAGAAATGGGGAACCCCCGAAGGTCGACCTCTTTGCCTCCCACACCAACCATCAGCTCAGCAAATTCTGCACCAGGGAGCATCATTGCATGGCTTGCAAAGTGGATGCCCTGTCCTTCCCCCTGGGTCAATCTATCGGTCTATGCCTTTCCTCTCCTACCTCTCATCCACAGGGTACTGCTCAAAATAAGGGAGGAAAAACCAAGGACCATTCTTATAGCTCCAGACTGGCCCAGACAACACTGGTACCCTTTGCTGCGCAGCCTGTCCCAGCTGCCTCCATGGCATCTTCCTCAGATTCCAAACCTCCTGACCCAGAAGGAAGGGGAAATCATGCATTCCCAATTGCAGGCACTCAGTTTGGCAGCTTGGCTTATTCCGTAACCCCAAACCAATCTGCCTTCCTCAGTACACAGGTTCTGGATGTTATCCGTGAGGCCAGACATCCTAGCAGCAAGAGAGTCCCCGCACGTACGGCAACTGCACGGCCCCAAAAATAGCAATCTAATATTAATTATTCTCCATGCCTCCAACTTTCACCCACCACATATCTGCAGGAATATTCCAAAATCCCAATTCCTAAGGATGGAAACGTATATACTCAAATCCGAATAGCTATGAATGCTTAAAGGATGATTTAACCACAAGATTCAGGGATAGGGGTTACAAAATGGGTAATATCATCACTGCTAGTAATTGGGTATCTACACTCATTAAGAAGGACCTTTTGCAGTATAAAGAGAGGAAACCAGAGAATCAATCATTGATCCGACTAGTAACTACTTATGGGGGCAACGCTGATCTTTTACTGAGCAGTGTACAGAAGCACTGGAATATACTCCTTGCGGATGCCAACCTTTCAACCTTTTTACAAGATAGATGTTTCTTTTCATTTCAGAAGGGTAGGAATCTAGGCTCACAGCTTAGTCATTAGAAACACAGTGGTAGGACCAAATTAGATTCCACTCAAAAAACCTTGACTGGTGACTTACTTGTGGGATGCGTCCCCTGTGGCCACTGTACCCATTGCAGGAGCGTGACCAAATCCAAAGAATTCACCAGCAATAATACTGGGAATGTATATAATATTGGGTTCTTTGCAAATTATGGCACGGACTGGATCATCTACCTCGCAACATGTACCTGTTCTGTTTTTTATGTAGGCCAAACATCTAGACCTTTAAGGCTATGCATATCAGAAAATCTTAGTGACATCAGAACCGAAAAGACCAGCAGTGCTCTCTATAAACATACTATGATACACAAGAATGCTTCTTTGAGATTTATTTTGATTGACAAAATTATGGGCAACAGGATGAATAAAGCCGGATGGTATACTATATTGAATACTAAAGAAAAGAAATGGATCGTCAAATTAGGTGGGTTATTCCCACTGGGACTTAATGAGCATCTGTGAATGACCAATGAATTTTCAGATTAATATATCTACTATAAAATGGAGTTACTGAAGTCATGAATTGTATAACATTGATGAAGGCTGTGTTAACTTTATAGCCGAAACAGGTCTGTTTTTTTACTCTATTTTCATGTTTGACATAAAATCTTAGTTAATAAACAGTTTGCCATAGTTTGCTGGCTGATCATTTTAATATTAGAATGCCAGACATCCTAGCACCAGACCTTAACTTTGTCTTGGAAAAGCTTACCCTGCCTCCTTTCGAACCAGCTTCTTCTGCAGAGCTAAAATTTCTCTCCTGGAAGATAGCATTCCTTCTGGCCATCACTTCAGCCAGAACAGTCTGACCTTCATTGCTGTGGAACCCTTCATCATCTTCCATGCAGACAGGGTATCCTTCAGAACTAACCCATCCTTCATGCCCAAGGTGGTGTCCAGTATGGCACTCAACCACTCCATTAATTTGCCCACCTTCTTTCCTAATCCCCAGAACAAGGGGAAAGGATTCTTCACTCTCTAGATGTACACAGCTTAGATTCTATCTGGAGATGACTAAATCCTTCAGAAAGTCTGATCAATTACTGGTTAGCTTTGCTACAGAGGCAGAAGGCAAAGCCATCTCCAAGCAAACCGTTTCCAAATGGATAGCACACTGCATCCATTTCTGCTACAAACAACATGGAAAACCTCCTTAAAGGGGGGTCAGAACACACACCATCAGAGCAGCCTCCACCTCTGCAGCTTTCCTCAGAGGAGACCCACCAGGGACATCCTGGAGGCTGCCACCTGGACATCTGTTCACACTTTTACCAAGCATTACCACCTGTCTCTCTTCTCCAAGTCCAGGGCAGGGTTTGTCTCTGCAGTCTTGCAGGGCATCCTAGCCAGCTCCTAGTTTCCTTGACTGCCTCCACACATTTCTTCAGCTTTGGAAATCTACCTAAATGTGATGACTGCAACAGTGAAACACAAAGAACATAGTGCAGTTGTGTACACTTACCATAAATGTAGATGTTCGAGTGCATTCACTGTTGCAGTCCTGATTTCCCTCCCTCCATCCCCCTTTACTCTCATTCTCCTTTTCTTTCCTTTCTTCCTTGTTGTTGATCTTTCCTTACAAGGGGATGTATTGGTAGGGTTCTTCCACCAGTAACTGGCCGCCTACTTTGGGGGGCTCCTGACAGGTTAGGTCAAGAAAAACTGATGTAATGGTGTTAGCTGCCTTACTTTATACCACTGACGACCTGAAGTCATTCCTCAAGCGACAGCAACCAATGCAGAAATACTAAGTCTCTGGTATTTGGGCCGACCGAGGTCTACCCTGGCAGGGATAACCCACATGTGATGACTGCAACAGTGAATACATTTGAACATCCACATTTATGGTAAATGTACACAACTGTGCTTTCTTTGCCTTACTTGGCTATTTGATTGTGCTACTCGTTACCTTGTAGTTGTCCACAATAATTTCTGTGCAGACTGGTACAAATTCCATCTCCACCTGGTTAGAATCAAAAATATAAGCATTCTTAGTAGTACATCTCAAAAGTGATTTGCATACATTACACTTAGCATATACAGTACAGCCGAGTACTTAAAATGCCTTGCAGCATTTTCATGATTATCAAAAACTTTTCACTGCCTTAGGTAACTGTATATCACATTGAATCCCGAAAAACGTGTTACGACCTACTTTTTTCTGAGAATAAGTTGTTCCCTTCATGGCTGTAAAGCTTGTGCTATGGAAGCCATTTGCAAATAAATCACAAAACCTAACAGTCTGTAATGTCAGTCTTTCACCAAACGGGGTCTTACCAATAAATCCCTGCACTCTTGGTTGGGTATCACAACAGAATGATTTCTTCTTCTGCTGCCTTACGATGTTCTGCCATGACTTGAGACGGACATTCTGGCCTGTCAGCAAAACATTTTCGGCAAATATGCACATTCAAAACAGGGTGGGTAAATAAATTAGAAACATGCAGCTATGCTTCACAATCTTCCCTGCCAATTCCATTGAAAATTCCACCATGCTGTGTCTTCTGAATTCTTGAACAAGTCGAGCAATGACAAACTGCTTCACTGCTGCCCCCAGATGCCAAGGCATGTAAGCCAAAAGTGCACTGCAAATCACAAAACACACTATGCTCATTACTACTTAATCACACCAAAATTACAAACTGCATTTCTTTGAATTTGTGTAGAGCTAATATAGCAGAGAGCTACATTCTCCTGACTGTGAGCAGAGTTGGAATCTTGTGTTCCAAACACTTTTTGCAACTCAGTTTGCACTGTGCTCTATTTATATATTTGCTTTATTATTTATATATTTGCTGTATTGTTTACGTCCTTTGTTGTTGTCTGCACTTTGTTTCTCAGGGTAGCTCATAAGCTAGTTTCAGGTGAGGGTTGTTGCGCCAGCCCATCTTAGCTGTTCGTCATTGCCTGAGGTGTATTTTCTGTGTTGTGCTTCATAACAAAACTGCATTTCTGTGAATTTGTGCAGAACTGATATAGCAGAGTGCTAAATTCTCCTGACTATGAGCAGAGTTGGAATCTTTTATCCCATCTGGTAAACTGATAAGAACACTTTTTGCAACTCAAGTTTGCACTGTGCTGTATTTAAATATTTGCTTTATTGTTTCTGTCCTTTGTGTTGTCTGCAGTGTTTTTTTCCCACTCTCCCCCTGAAGTGTTCTTGTAGTCTTAAACTTGGTGGCTTTGGATTTACCCACCCCTGCTGTAAATCTGATCGTGGTCACTGCTGTCAGTCCAATCTCATTTGATCACTCAACATAGTGTAGTATTATTTGGGGAGGGCTACCCCCTTGCTTCTTTGACTTTGAAAACTTCTGTTTCCTCCCTCTCCACTTAAAAAAAAAAAAAAAAAAAATTGTACACTTTATCTGCGTTTACTGTAATTGTGTTCTTCATACTTTATTACCTTATTTTTGCTGTGTGCTCTTAAGTGTTTGAGTGCTTCTATTATGCTGCATTTAATGCTGCTTGTTAGTAACCTAATTACATTTATCAGTTATTCTAAACATTTTAAGCTTTGGTCTTAGCACTTGTGCTTCAGGCAAGTTATGTTATATTTAAGAAGGTTTTTGTGGTTTGCACTCTTCAGGACAAACCCTTAAGAAAACCTTCTCTCCATAAATTCCTGCCTACCATTGCTATAATCTGCTTGTGTTCTGACTGTGTATGCTTCTCAAACAATCTGGAAATATAGAGCTGATAGGTATATTTTTTGACACTTTAACTGTTCACAGTTCTGCACTGTCTTAATTTTTGCTTCACTGAATTATTTATATATTTGCTGGCATTGTTTTCTGATGCTCTAAGTGCCTCCATTTTAATTTTTCCTAATTTACTGCTTTCTGCACTTTTTAGTCTTTTTTTTAATTTAATTGCATTTATTTAACCTGTATTTGCTTTAATATTGCTACACACTCGTGTGCTAGCTTGCACTGCATTTGAATTGTTTTTACTGCTGTTTTAGCTGCTTTTCTGTAAAAATAAGTTCTAAGCATTTCCTGCCTTTCTATAACTAGTCTAGTCCAGGTACAGATTTCCTGTATCCAGGACTGTTTGTAAGCTTCTGAGCCCTTCAAGCCTTTCTGTGTTGGAGAAAAGCCTTCCAGCTAGCCTATCTACCACAAGAGGAGTGATTTCTGGCCCAGAAATTGATTTATTGGCCATTTGGGCAGATGTTCATGTTTCACTGTTGCAGTCATTATATTTGGGTTATCTGCTTGCAGGTAGCCCTCAGTCGGCCTGATTATCAAAGTCTTGCGTCCTGCGTCAGTTGCTGTCTCAACTTCGATGACGTCAGGTAGTCAGGGGTATAAAGCATGCAGCTGACGCCATTATATCAGTGTTTCTTGCCGTGCTGTGCCCAAAGCAGAAGCAGTTCGCAAGTGCCGGTCGACTGACTCCTGAAATTTTAATTTTCGAGTTTCAGATCCGAAGTCTTCAACTAAACTGAGTACCCCGTTGGGAATCCTTTTTCTTGCTCTAAACTGATGTCAGTAAAAGTTAACAATTGTATTTCTTGTGGGAAGCAAATACCTCATAAAGATTTTCATTCGTACTGCATTCCTTGCTTAAGCCCAGACCACAACGTACCTCGCTGTCGGTTTTGTGCTTTATTCAAACCTCGAACTATTCATCGTTAGTTCATTTTCGCATCTAAATATTGTGGTACTCTGTTCAGTTGTCCAGAAATGACTTTGGTAAGCCACCCAACTACCAACATTCCAAAAAAACGCAAAGATAAAGACAGAGACAGACTGCATAGGTCCAAAGCTGCTGACGATCCTTCTACTAAGCTAGTCGCCAGTTCACCGGTACTCAGTGAGATGCTTTTGCAGCCCCTGATGCCTGCTACTTCAGATTTGCAGGCCTCCACTGAGACCCATTCGGAGTCTGGTATGCTGAGAGATGCTTCTTCGACTGTGGAACCCTACGGATGTCTCTACCTTTAATGGGTCCGGAGCCGCAGTGCAGGCACCGGCTTCTGAGGGTGTATTCAGGCCTACTGACTTGCATATTAAACCAACGCCATCTTCTTTAAGGCATAAAACTCGATCCATGCCTAGAAAACCGACGCCCAGACCACATGATCAGGCCCCTATGCCTAAAAAACAAATAAGAATGGCTGAAGACCTTATTACTCTAATCAGAGGAAGCCACCCTTCTCCCTCTGAGACCTAGAACTGGTTTCCATTCTGATTCTTCTGAGCAGGATTCTGAAATTTCTGTTTCTTCTGATGACCAGGATTTGCCCTTGTCTACCTATGAGGATTATGATGCAGAGGACTCCATTCCTTCAGCTTCCCCTCGAGAAGATTTCTCTTTTGGTGAAACTTTGCACACTCTTAGGGAGCATTTCTGCTGGGAGAGACAGGATTACTCTGACTCCAAAAGGAGGCTTAGGGAATTCTTACTCCTACCTCACCACAGGACTTTAGCTATCCCTCCTGTAGTAGTGGACATTGTAGATGATGCCTTCTTGGAATCTAGCCTGGCCCCAGACACTTTACCTCCGACTCCCAGGAAACCTGACCGGTATTACAGAGTTAACTGACTCTCTCAAGTTCCTCTAAGAATCCTACTGCAGATCCAGAGACCATTTCACAGGGACCCAAAGGCATTAAGTCTACTACTGCTAAAAATCCTACCCCCTCTGATAGAGATTCCAGTGCCCTGGACAAATGGAGTAAGAAGGTATACACTTCTGCAACTTTGGCCATTATGGCCTTAAGCTGCCAGTTTCATATGTTAAAGTATCAACAGCATATTACTGGATTGCTTAAACAGAAAATGATGTTGATTCCTGACTGTGCTGAAAATAAAGAATGACAGGATTTAATGCATTCTGCTGAACAAGTTGAAAAACATACTTTGCAATGTGGTTTTGATTCATTAGAGGAATCTTGCAGGGCTACTGTCACTGGGTCTGTACTTAGAAGACATGCTTGGCTTAAGGAGCAGTCTTTGCCAGATCACGTTAAAGCTAAATTACTGGATGCTCCCTTAAACCAAGACCGCTTGTTTGGCAATAAAGCAGAAGTACTTAGAAAGATGGAGGAAAAAGCTAAATATGCAAACTGTTCAAGATTTCTTGCAAGTGCAACCTCCCAGATTTAGTAGGCACTGGCCTTCTAAGAATTGGTCCTTTCCTGCCTCTTCCAGGCCTTCTCAGTACAAACCCAGAACCAGCAGAACACCTAGACCTCAGTCCCAAGGTTCTCACAGGTCTAAGCAGTGTGGGGCTCCCACTTCCAAAGCTGAGAGTAGTAAAACACCCCCCTATGCTAAACTGTCACAATGACTTAACTTTATACCTTCCAAGCCCTGCTCAACTGAATGTTCCTTTAGGGGGAAAGATTGCCCTACATGCAAAAATCTGGGAACTCATTACCCAAGACAAATGGGTTTTAAATATAGTTTCCCAAGGATACAGATTCCACTTCTTACCAACCCCAAACGGTTGGCCAGACCTACCCCCAAATCAGTGGGCAGAGGCTCAAAAGCAAGTTCTCTCTCTTCTGAGCATCAGGGCTATTCGACCTGTCCCAGAAGTAGAATGGGGGCAAGGTTTCTACTCAAGATTTTTCCTGGTTCCCAGAAAAGACATATTCCTGGCGTCCTATCCTGGACCTGTCTATCCTAAACACTTTTTTTTATTAATCCCAAAATTCAAAATGCTAACTCTTCATCAGCTGCTTCCCATGCTAGGCAATAATGCCTGGTTTGCAACACTAAATTTAAAGGAAGCCTACCTGCACATCCCAATAAGGGAATCGTGCAGAAGATACCTACGCTTCAGAGAAGGCTACATGCACTATCAGTTCTCTGCACTGCCCTTTGGCTTATCTACTGCGCCCAGGGTATTCACAAAGTGCCTAGTTCCAGTCATTGCATTTTGCAGGCAAATAAATATTCAAATATACCCATACCTGGACGATTGTCTAATTCAAGCAGAAAGCCAGGACATACTATTAAATCGTCTGGCATTTGTAAATAAATTACTAACTTCTCTGGGGTACACCATAAACGAAAAGAAATCACATCTAGTACCCTGCCAACAAATTGTATTCCTGGGAGCAAGCTTGAATACAACTTCCCAAATGGCATACCTCACGCCAGAGAAACAAGTTCATTTGGCAGCCCACTTCAAACTTCTGGCCACAAATACCCAGCTATATGCAAGGAAAATACTGCAAGCCCTGGGGTTCATGGCCTCTTGCGTTCTACTAATTCCATATGCAAGACTGCATATGAGGAAACTACAATGGTATCTAAAAAGCCTATGGTGTCAACATTCTCACAACCTAGAATCAATGATTCCTATCATACCTTGTCTACAGATAGAGTTCCTTTGGTGGGCAGAGGCCTGCCACTAAAACAAGGGACTGCCATTCACTCTACCCCCTGCTGCTCAAACCCTAACAACAGACGCATCAGACTATGCATGGGGGGGCTCACTTGGCAGGGCAGTGCATTCAGGACAAATGGAACCCGAGTCAAATGCAACTGCATATCAATCGAAAAGAAATATTAGCTGTACAGAATGCTCTGACAGCTTTCAAGGACCACATTCTTCCAGGATAATTATTGGTAAAGACGGACAACGCCACTGTTATGTGGTACATAAACAAGCAGGGGGAACCCATTCATACCCCCTCTGCAGACTAGCCATGGCTCTGTGGAACACAGCCTTGAGCTACCAAGTACACCTACAAGCTCAATTCCTGCCAGGCAAGCTAAAGACATTGGCAGACGACCTAAGCAGAAATCACATGGACCCACACGAGTGGAAACTGGCACCAAAGATGTTCAACATTTTGAGAATCAAATGGGGGAGCCCAGAGATAGACCTGTTTGCCTCCCCTCAGAACTACCGATTGCACAACTTCTGCACAAGGACTCCCCACAGACAAGCTTGAAAAGTGGATGCCCTGTCCTTCAGCTGGAAAAACCTATCAGTTTATGCCTTTCCCCCTCTGCCTCTCCTCTCCAAAGTACTGCTAAAGATCAAACAAGACAGACCAAGGACAATACTTATTGCACCAGACTGGCCACGCCAACACTGGTACCCCCTTTTGTGCAGTGTGTCACTTCTGGAACCATGGCATCTGCCTCAGACCCCTGCTGTCCCAGCAGGAGGGCCAGATTCTGCACCCACAGCTTCAAACACTGAACCTTGCGGCCTGGCTAATTACATGACTTCTCTTTTACCATCCCTCACTAAGCAAGTGATGGATGTCATTCTGGAGGCAAGGAGGCCTTGTACTAGAAAATCCTATGCTGAAAAACGGAAGTGATTCTGTTCCTGGAACCAAACACAGGGGATGGACACAACTTTGCCCAATTTACCGCACATTCTTCAATATTTAACTGAGATGCTTCACAAGGGCCTTTCCTTTTCTTCCATCAAAATTCATGCCTCTGCCATTTCAGCTCATTATAATACAGAGCCACCCCTCTTCTCTCATCCACTGCTGAAGCAATTCCTCAGAGGGGCCAAAAACTTAAGACCACCCAAGAGAGCCCCTACTCCAGCCTGGGACCTTAACTTTGTATTGGAAAAGCTCACTCTACCTTCCTTTGAGCCAGCTGCAAATGCAGAGTTGGAATTCCTTTCTTGGAAAACAGCCTTCCTCCTAGCCATCACTTCAGCAAGAAGGGTGTCTGAATTACAGGCCCTCATGGCAGTGGAGCTTTTCATCATCTTTCATGCGGACAGGTTGTCCCTCAGGACCAATCCCTCCTTTTTGCCCAAGGTGGTGTCCAGTGTGGCCCTTAATCAGTCCATTCATTTGCCAACCTTTTTTTTCTAATCCACAGAACAAAGGGGAACGAATACTGCACTCCTTGGACATGCACAGACAACTTGGACAGGACAAAGCCTCTCAGGAAATCTGAACAGCTGCTGGTTGCATTTGCTGCAGGAGCAGAGGGGAAGGCCATTTCAAAGCAAACCATTTCTAAGTGGATAGGCCATTGCATTCATTTCTGCTATAAGCACCATGGAAAACGTACCCCACAGGTGATAAGACCACATTCAACCAGGGCTGCATCTACCTCTACAGCCTTTCTCAGAGGTGTCCCTACCAGAGACATCCTAGAAGCTGCTACCCGGAGTTCTGTTCATACCTTCACCAAGCATTACCACTTGCCATTTTTTTCTAAATCCAGAGCTGGTTTTGCCACTGTAGTCTTGCCAGGCCTTATAGCTAGTCCTAATGCTGTCTAACTGCCTCCTCCCTTACTTAGCTTTGGGAAACTACCCAAATGTAATGACTGCAACAGTGAAACACGAAGAACATAGTACAGTTGTGTACACTAACCATAAATGTAGATGTTCAAGTGTATTCACTGTTGCAGTCCAGCTTACCCTCCCTCCAACCCCCTGACTTCTATTGACTATACCTCTATTCTTGCTTGCTATGCTTAAAGCTTTCTGGTGTATTTGCTTTTTGTTGGAGGTGTAACCTTGTATACAATTGCTTCCTATTATGGGGGCACCTGACATCTGGGGCAAGAAAAACTGATGTAATGGCATCGGCTGCATGCTTTATACCCCCGACTACCTGACGTCATGGAATATGAGACAGCAACCGACGCAGGACCCAAGACTTTGATAATCAGGCCGACTGAGGGCTACTTACAAGCAGATAACCCAAATGTAATGACTGCAACAGTGAATACACTCGAACATCTACATTTATGGTAAGTGTACACAACTGTACTTTTTTCTATCCCTTTCAATTTTCTGGTTTAAAAGCCCGCGTTTGCACAGGTTTGCACTTGTTTAAGCTCCGCGGATCTAGTTTTGGCATCCTGCAGAATGCAAGAACATCAGGAAGGGGAAAGAGATGCTCTGTGCCTCCATTTTGATTTTTTCCTAATTTACTGCTTTATACGCTTGTTTTTAGTTTTGAAATTTAATTGCATTTATTTAAACTGTATTTATTTTAATATTGTTATACATTTAGCTGTGCTAGCATGCACTGCATTTTTAGCTGCTTTTCTTTAAAAAAAAAAAAAAAAAGTTCTAAGCTTGCTTCCTGCCTTTCATATAACTAGTCTAGGCCAGATACAGAGTTGCTGTATCCAGGTCTGATTTTAAGCTTCTGAGCCCCCGCCCCAAGCCTTTCTGTGTTGGAGGGAAGCCTTCTAGCTTATCAGTGGGAGTGGTAAGCACTAGGTAGCCGATCTACCACAAGAGGAGTGGTTTCTGGCCCAGAAATTGTAGTTTATTGGCCTTTTGGTCATTTGTTCCATCCCTTTCAAATTTCTGGTTTAAAAGCCCCCCGTTTGTGCTAGTTTCCTACCTTTCCTGTAAGTAGTCTAGTCCAAATACAGATTTGCTGTATCCAGGACTGTTTGTAAGTTTTGAGCCCCCCTAACATTTCTGTGTTGGAGGGAAGCCTTCTATCTTATCAATGGAAGTGGTAAGCACTAGGTAGCCTATCTACCACAAGAGGGGTGGTTTCTGTCCTAGAAATTGTAGTTTATTTGCTGTTTACCAGTTTTTTCCATCCCTTTCAACTTCTTGGTGTAAAAGCCTGCGGGTTTGCTCTTGTTTACTGAGCTAAGATAAACTATTACTGGTGCCATAAAGTCTGCTCTTCAGTTTTTCCCCAAGATCTTTCTAGTTCTTTCTCTCTTTCTCTTGCACTTTAAATAGCTTAATCGCTTTACACTTGAATAGGTTTTTGTAGCAATTATTGTAGCATACCTAAGTGCCATCAACACTAGTCTTTTTTCATGGAAATAGCTCCAGTACGTAGTAGTCACAACCACCCCTCCTGGCATGATTAAAGGGCAGTTCACTCTCCAGCCAAGACCGGACTAGCTGGTCAAGAGGAGAAGGTCAACACCTGCAGCACACCGCATGGAACACATAGCCCACCAGAACACCCACCATCACAGCTCTCACATAAAAACACAAACCACACACTCACTTTCACTAAGGCTTTCAATAGATATTTACCCAAACAGCAGAGATCTCCAAGACAGAAATGCACACGACCACCACAACACAGCACAAACCACAGGACACACAGCTCACCTCCATAGTGTGCCCCTCAACCTAAGCCCCTAAGGCTAAACACCTTGCCCAATACACTAATCATAGGTGGCTCAATAGTGAGGCACACAGATGTCCTATTTACTAGGTTGAATAAGGAGAAGGTAACAGTCAGCTGTATATCAGGTGCCAGAATCTGACACACAACTCCACAAGTACAAGTATGACTGTCATTGTTCATGTTGGTGTGAATGACCTGAGATGCACCTCCCTGGACTACATGAAAAGAGACATGGTGGAGCTCTCGGATTCTGTGGCCCAGGCAGGTATGACCCTAGCCCTGAGCAGTACCCTGCCGTCACCTAGAATGATACCACATACAGAAAATGATTGACTTCAACAGTTGGCTCAGTTTCTGGTGTCATTCTCAGGGGATCCAGTATCTGTGTGCTTGGGATGACATGATTGACAGACCTCGATGCTTTGCCAGAGATGGCCTGCATCTGTCACCCCTAGGTTTCCAGGTACTGGATAAGGCTCTTGCCACCTCTATAGTGCTCTTTTTAGGCGGTGTTCCAAAACAAATTACCACCATAACAGCTATAAATAAATGCAATCTGAGGGTCATGCTGCTCAATGCTAGAAGTCTAAATCTGAAGATGCACTCGCTCGAAGCACTCCTCAGAATGGAAAACATCGATATTTGTGCTGTAACGGAGACCTAGTTTAAAGCAGCAGAAAGCACACCTGCTCTACCATGCTTTAACTCATTCCACACCTTTCAACCCTGAAACATGACTGAAGCTCCAAAGGCAGTGATGTCTCCATATTCATAAAGGATATGCACACCTCCAGACTAATAGCCCAGCATAACGCATCTGAGATACTTCAGGTACAACTAACATTGTGTAAGATGGCGATCCAGGTCATAGCCTGCTATAGGTCCCCAACCATGTTACTAGAGACTCACTCGATGTTCCTAAGCACCCTGGAATCTATCAACGTCCAACCCAACACTCTAATACTAGGAGACTTCAACTACCCCTCCATCAACTGGGAAAACTGCTCAAGCACCAATACACTGGCCCAGTGGTTCGTGGAATTCATCAATTCCATTGCCCTGGACCAGCTCATTCTGACCCTCACTAGATGCAACCAATTTGATTTACCTGTATATTATTGCAGATGGGTGGGTCTTCCAAATGCTCTTGTACAGCTGTGCTTCTGACAGCAGGTCCTCCACCAGCTGTAAAATAGATGAAAAAAAACTTCATGTACTGCACTGTAACCTTCAATTGACCAGTGATGTCCATACAGTTGCACATACATTTACAACAGTGAGGTTTCTGCACAACACTGATTTAGTACAAACAAAATCATATCCTTAAAACCCATCTTAGGATCTCCACCTTAATTTAGACTACAAGTAATGTGGTATTTCACATCAGCTTCAGTCTGTTAATGACAATTGACATCAACTGTACAGTGCTTCTGTACAATCCTGTTATTGTTTACTGGTTTATAGCATTGTTTTCCCAATATTGCTATTACAACTGTACTGTCCTGACATCACTTCATAGCCCTTTTCACTCTACAGACATACCTTTCTTCGCAAGTTCCATTCAAAACGTTGCACTGAAGTATTCCTTGTTCGATTTGGAGCAAAGTCGGTGTAGGTAGAGCTTTGACCTTCAATATATGACTAGGCTATGTGGTTTCATGTTTTCTGGCATTAATTCAAATCTGTAATCGAGCTCAAACATATCTTCTTCAAAGTGACAGGAACACAAGTACTGCTTTGGGGGGGTTGCAAACTATCTCCTCCTTTACAGTTTTTCAAATGTCACCAACATTGGTTCCACATCGATGCACCTACACTGTGCACTGTTGTGCATCAAGGGGAAATCTGTGGAATGACAGGCCTTCGGGTGTATGACCTCGTCTTGTTTGGGAGCCATAGGCCAAGCACTGCTACACTGTGTCAAATACTTGTGGATGATAGTGATAAACCTGAAAAAAAAAAAAAAAGAAAGACAAAAATATGCAGTTATTGGTTGCAATATATTTCACCCAAATCTCTTGTAAAACACTGTAAATATCTGCTGCATCAAAGCATTTCATCCAGAATATAACTATTAGTGCTGCAGTGCAATACATAGCCATGTCTGACTGGTTCGTACATCTCAACATAGAAATATCTGTGCACATTTCTACCAAAAAATACAATGTCATTGACTACACCTTAACAGAACCTTAACAAAAATCTACTTTGGGTGTAAAACACTTCTGTGGAATACACCCAGCCATGTATTGGCCACATTGTCTAGATTAAAAACCAATACTATTTGCGTGTGGGTTAGTGTGTGTGACTATCTATTCTGCATCGCTCTGTCTTGAACAGTAGTGCTTCAAAGGCATTGCTTGCATTAAACTACCTTCACTAATCCTGCCTTAGCAATACAGCTGCACTAAGCTGAAATCATTAATTTAGTCTTAATGACCCAGTTACTAAATGCCCTGACAATTTTTTTACTGGTTTGCATCTAAATAACTACCAAAATGTGTTCCAGCCAAACTGACCATTACAAGACAATCACAGACACCATATCACATCACTGTGACTTGTGTATCAATTGAGTACCCATTGCATCTACATTATATCACATCTGTGAACTTTTGCGGCCTTGCATGACTTTTGTGTGCGCAGTTGAGTCTATATTAACAAATCGAAATGTCACTTACCCAAATACCTAATGATCCGACACATAATGTTTTGACTTTCGGCTTTTCCCGGTTAGGGGTCGCCACAGCGGAACTCCGGTCCGCTAATGATTGGCAGTTGATTTTTACGTACCGAGTTGCCAGCCCTGACGTACAACCTTCAACGAAGGTACGCCCATTCACGTATGTCTCCACGCAGAAGACGCTCTAGCTAAGAGTGGAACCAGACAGCGTCTTACTGTGAGGCGACAAAGCTACATTGAACAAAAAAACTAAGAACAGTCACATCGGTGAAATTTTTCCCAGGGGAAAAAATTGCTTGGCTGACCAAAATCCAAACACACTGTTAAACCCTACGAAAGTGGGGAGCTTCACCCAGCCCATACCCTCTGATGTGGGGGGGGGGTTGTGCCCCCCCCAACCCACCCCTAACTGAATATACCAACTCCGACATCGGTCCACAGTGGAGAAAAGGGCAAGTTCCCAACTACAGCCAAGCAATTTTTTCTCCTGGAAAAAAAATTCCCTGAAGTGGCCATTCATATTTTTGAGGATCGATGAGTGTGTGTCGATCATTAGGTGTTCGGGTCAGTGACGTTGCGATTTGCTAATGTAGACCTGTGCAGTCACATATTACATCAAAGTCAAGTTAACAGTAGTGGATGATTATGATACTTTGATACCTCCCATGATCCCTTATGTTAACAGGTAATAAATTTAGAGCACTGCAGTAGTGAGTCCTCATACAATGAAAATAATAGATGAACCAATGACATCACACCGGTCACACCTTTCGCCTGAGTTCAGATACAGAGTGAAAATGTTCAGTTTTCTTACAAGTGTTGCTCACAGTCCAGTATACCATCAGTGGTCTCAATTACATGGAGAATGAATGTGTCATGTGCAATGCAAGCATATGGAAATTACCACAGCCATTTCTTATTCTCATCAGTGGAAAAATCGTAACCCAGTACAGGTGCAGACTTAGGAAGACATCTGCTACACTAGTACACAGTCTCAACTCATTCCAGTGGAGTCCTGACACAGACACACTGTCTGATAAGGCATTATTACCCAGAGATAGGTATGGGACATATATGTATGCCAGGAACATCATTGGCTTTATTATGTACAGTGCCATCAAGCATACTCCACATTGTTGAAAATGCACATCTTTCAGTAGCATGTCCTGCAATGTACAGATCATCGTTTAACACAAGTTTCACAATGCCAGTGCAAGTCTGCATGCAATATGTGCTTGTACACCCAGAGTGAATATTTACTAAGATATATGACAAATCCATAATTATCATTCTACTAAATCTCCCATTGGCGCACACTGCACTAAACAATTGCCAAAGCATTAAAACTTTTACTTCCCTAACAAAGAAGATAACATGTTGCACTTATAGATGCTCATAGCAAAGAATTGGCACGATCTGTTGTCCATTAGAGATACTGAACTGTCAGTCCAGTACCATTATACTTATGTATGTCCATAGTTAGGGTAGACCCATATCTCTTCAAAAGGCAGGAATCCAACGTATTTGTTGTCATTCACAGGAAATTGTTGTCATATACGGAAGACTACACATAATGGAACTACAACTCTCTTTCCACGTCCCAGTCTTCGGTTGTTGAAAATCCATAATACATACGCCCGGTATGCAACCATGTGGTACAGCCTGTCAGATGACAACATCGTTTTAGCAACTTCTAACTCAACATGCTTTCATCACAAGTACCAGACCCAAAAATTTTGCTATTCAAACAGAATAGTATGTAGTATCACAGAACTCTGTGTGGGCAAAGTACTCCAAACAATGGCCAATACCATACAAATTTTCAGTATCACAGGAATCTGAATTAAGGATTATGCTTTCCAGACATTGGCCAATATCATAGAAATTTTCAGTGTGACAGGAAACTGAATTAAGGATTATGCTTTCCTCACTTAATTAGACTAATATGACAAAGTTCTACGGTGCCTTCATCTTACACCATTGTTCACTGAACTCCCAAAGTGTCAGCACAAATTACTCATTTAGCTATGACAGCCTGACAGCAAGTCACCACATGCATTCCTCCGGCTGAGAAAGTTGCAATCCACATAAGTGCCGCTGGTGGAAAAACTGTCAGAATGGGCTAGCTAAGATCTTCACCCACTTCATTTTCAGCTGACAGGATTTCCGGGAAGTAACACAACATCAACCCTTGTGCAAATTCTGTATTGATCCCTTACCTGTTGGTCCACTGTATGTTGCGTCATCGCCTTCTAACTTACTGCATTGCCCATAGAATGAGTTCTAGTACAGCATTGGTTTGGCACGCCATTTCAAAATCTCTGTGTTCAGTGATGCACAGTAGCTGACTGGGTAGTTCAAGCTGTGCAGTTTTGGCACATGCTTGATGGGGCGATACACAGCAATAGCATTCACGGGGGATGTTCATACAAATGCACTTTTGACACTTGCACCGACTCATGTTCGCTATATTCATTTCAGCTGTTTCTACATCACTGCTTCCACTACTTTCTCGTCTGCGTTTTTGTCTTTTTTCTCCAGTTGCATATTCGGGCTCAAGACCATGCATATCCATCCGAAACATCACTGTGAAAAATTCTGTGAAATGCAGAAATCAAAACATTGTCCCCTAAAACATGACATCAATCCCGTAGCAAAACAGAGATGCATATGTTACCCAATTTAAATCCTTGCATAACCATGCCAAATTTAAAAAAGGCACAGTGAGCTATACCATGGTGTAGTCTGATGAAACATGCGACAAAGGTTTTACATACTCCGTAACTCAATGGCTAGACAAGTAGACTGCATCTATACCTTGAGTTCACATTTTGCAAATACATGTAGTAACAGCACAACGCACTTAAGATAGTTATATAATCCCATTTTACATGGAAACATAACACACCACTGAGAAGATGATGGTAAGCTAGTCAAATTTTTGTACTCCAACTTGCGGCATTTCTTTCTGGAAGAAACGAGTTAACTTCATGGAGTCTAGGATGGACTGCCTGAGATTCAATGCATAGTTGGGGATCTACCTTATTTTTTGCATAGATTAGGTCATGTTAAGTATGGAACGCTTATTGTACAATTGACTTTGCAATCAGAGAAGTGCATACAGTAATGTCATATGCCACTTACAGAAGTTTGACTTGCATGCAAATTTAAAAAAAATTAAACAAAAAGAAACAAAAAAAAGTAAGATAACGCAAGTCAAGAGTGTCGACATTTTACAGCAACCCATTGCATTCAGCTGTAAGTAGCTAAATAACAATTGTTGATAGTTTAGTAACATGGTAGCCGGTACTGTTAGTCCAATCCCAACATGTACAACTGTATAAACCTTTTGTTTATCAACATAGAGGGAAGCTCATGATAGACTTTCACGACAACTAAAATACACATGCTACAAATTGAATGGCCCATTTGAAAGGTTGACTGACTGCATGCAGTACCTCACGAGTACCTTTTTAGAAACAAAACCGATGGACAACAAATAAGTGCTCGATAGGTAAGGGTGTGTAGTCCACCATTTACCAGCATGCATAGTAAAATAGCTGCAAATAATGGGGGAGCTATCAACATCAGTTACGGTATACAACTACCATATGTAATGTAGTTCAGACTCGATTCTTTTCAGCTCATGGAGCCAATATAGAGATTTTGTATCACTCAATAATGAAAGTATTACATGCATTAATCCAAAATTAATAGGGTAAATGCACAAACCATGTTACATATTTTTCATTACTCCTTACTTGCATCACAGCTTTCCTTCCCTGCACCA